>NW_012267305.1:1186930-1221130 GCF_000151885.1 Dipodomys ordii
AGGGAGGGAGGGAAGGAGGGAGGGAGGGAGGGAGGGGAGAGGGAGGGAAAGAGCACATTCTATTTCTCAAATGAAAACTACTGAATATTAGTTATATATGGTATAGCTATAGTAAACATTCAGAAAATAAGCCAAATTATTCGAAGGAATTTGATTATTCGGAAAAAATTCCGTATTTGGCTATATTTCTCTCCAGACAGTATGTCTGTCTGTCTGCCTGTCCCTACCCACTTCTCTTTCTCTCAGCTAGAGATGCAATACAGATGCATGTATAAAAAGCCAGAGTCCATCCTGTTCAAGTTGTCTGGTAGGATCAGCCTGCAGTGAATGTCTTTTTAGCTAAATCTCAATTACTCCCTGAGGATAAATTATTAGAAGCAGAATTGCCTGGTTCAAGCAAATGAGCACCCACGTGGCATAAGCTGTGCGCTGACAATTGCTTTCCAGAAATACTGAACCTTTGCACCCGTAGACAACACCTACTGTTAGTTCCGTTCCCAATAGAAACCCTGTACCTTTGTTTCTTTATTTAAAAAACAAACAAACAGTGTCCATTTCATAAGCCATGTTGCTTTCATGTGCATGTCTGTGTTTGTTAGTGACAATAAACTGCCCTTATTGTGTGGACCGTTTGCAGCTGTGCACTGTGGTACAAGGTCCTTCTTCCCAGGCCCAGTGGAGCCTGACCCTCGTCCTTGGCCTCAGCCCACGCTGTGCATCCTAGTCCACCCCTGCCCCCAGTCTGGGAATGACTTTGGGAAAGGGGTAAACTCTGCTCAGCCATTGGCTCATTGACTGTGACAGAGGAGCCCAGTGCCCATGTGGGACTGGTGTGAAGGTTCATTAAATGGTCAATGTGCGCACTTGAGGGCTTAGTAAGTGACAGTACAAGCAGAAACAGGAAAAGCATGCTGTGGCCACATGCCCATACCTAATCTACACATGCTGTCCTGGGCGTATGGAGGAGGTTCCTGGAGTTTCACAATTCATTACTATTTGGGTTATTATTGGACAGTGATTTTAAAAATCAAGATCTTGATGGAAATCTTTTACTGGGACTGCTTGTTTTGTTCTATTCTATCAAATATCTGACTCCTTGGCATCTATGGAAATTAGTGGTTGATGTATTTCACTAAAACAAGCAAATTTCTTCCCATTGAACTGCCCAGGCATTGGCATGTTCTTCATTTGTAAAATGTTTATGTCCCATTTAGCATGTATTGAGGAAAGCAGGTTCACGAGGGGAGATTAGGAGTTGGGTCATAGATGAGTGAAGCCTGTCTAGACCACACCTCCCACCCCACACACAAGAGACCTTACATAAGTCTTTGGATATGTGCAGCCAGAATAATATTTGTTAGCTATGTTTTACTATTCTTATTACAAATTTGCTGCATTCCATTTGCTAGCATTTTATTTAGGAATTTTTATTTTAGTACACCAGTACTTTTTCTCTTTTCTTTTAACTTATCATTCCCAGGCTTTTGAACCAAAATCATGCAAAATTTCTTCAATCCATGTGGCCTAAGTTGGAGCCTGGCATTTTTCCTTTTCAAAGTATCTCATGGAAAGCTGGGCATGGTGGTGCACATTTGTAATCTCATCACTCTTGAAGTTGAGGCAGGAAGATCATGAGTTCAAGGCCAGTCTTGACTACGTGGTAAGATATTGTCTCAAAAACAGTCTATGGGGCTGGGAATATGGCTTAGTGGTAGAGTGCTTGCCTAACATGCATGAATCCCTGGGTTCGATTCCTTAGTACCACATAAACAGAAAAGACCAGAAGTGGCACTGCGGCTCAAGTGGTAGAGTGCTAGCCTTGAGCAAAAGAAGTTCAGGGACAGTGCCCAAGACCTGAGTTCAAGCCCCAGGACTGGCAAAAATAAAACAGTCTGTGGATTCAAATACAAAAAGACAATAAGGGGCTGGGAAGGTGGCTCAGTAGTAGAGCGCTTGCCTTGCATGCCTGAGGCCCTGGATTCGATTCCTCAACACCACATAAGCAAAAAGAAAAAAACCGGAAGTGGTGCTGTAGCTCAAGTGGTAGAGCACTAGCCTTGAGCTGAAGAGCTGAGGGACAGCACCCAGGCCCAGAGTTCAGGCCCAAGATCGGACCCCCCCAAAAAAAAAGACAATAGGTGGGTACTAGGGGAGGGAGAGTACAGGACCAACAGAGTTTGATGCATGCAAAAAGTAAGCTAATCATGACCAATGCCCTGGAAAATTCCTGAAACCTAAAGATGCAGAGAAAGTGCTAGTGGATTCCACAAAGGAAAAGACCCACTGACCCTTTGACGCAGCCTTGAGCTCACTGCAACAGTGCACATCCCTCACCTCTATTTTTCACTTCTTTAGTCAGGAAATACCCCAGCAGGAGGCTGGAAGAAGGACAAACAATAAGGTCACCAGGTTTATTCCCCTGGCTCTATCCCTGTGAGGTCACCCTGAGTTGACCTGTATCTTGGCTGAAGGTCATTGCCTGTCTTAGGACAAGTCACTTGATTCAACTCTGTACACTGCTCCTTCTGTTAAACTCTTCAGCCTATGATAGTACCAGGAAAGCTATTCATCCCAGATCTTTGCGCAAAATCTTTTAGCAGTCTCTTAGTTCCTCCCTGCCCCACATTTCTGTTCTTGGGACCTTCTCTAATGTAACTATTAACATCAAAATAGTCCTAAGAAACAAATTCTCAAAGTGGATTCTGCATTCCCATCATACATGTTTTGGAGCAGTGCAGGTAAAGAGTTCTTACCAAGACGAGGTAGTGACTATGGCACTTAACTTTATGTGCTGTTTCTAGAAATGATAGAGAAAAAAGAACTTCAAGCTGCAAACATGCTAATTACTCTGATTGTATCACTACACATTGTACAGACATGTTGAATTACAAATTTTGTGAGTCAGTTTTAAAAAGAAGTTCCAGAAATACAAAAGTGGAAGGAAAAGAAGGAAAGAGAAAAGAGGAAGGAGGAGGAAGGAAGAGACGGAAGTAGAAAAAAAGAACAGGAGAAGGAAGAGGAGGAAAAGAGAAGGAAGAGGAGAAGGGGGAGGAGGAGGAGGAGGAGGAGGCAGAATAAGAAGAAGAGGAAGAAGAAGGAGGAGGAGGAGGAGGAGGAAGAGGAAGAGGAAGAGGAAGAGGAGGAGGAGGAGCAGCAGCAGCAGCAGCAGGAGCAGGAGCAGGAGGAGAAAGAGGAGATAGAGGAGGAAGAGGAGGAGGAAGAAGAAGAAGAAGAAGAAGATGGAGAAGACTATGACAACCAATACGAGCACATAATTAACATCAATGAAGATGCACATCTCGTGGCAACTTTAAACATCTCATCTCTTTAGGCTCAGAGAAAGGTATGAATGAAGGCTAAGCCTGAGGTTGATGGTAAAGGATACAGTGCTGTAGCATTAAATATTCGGCCTATGGGAAAAAATTATAGTAAGTGAAGTAAGCCAGGCCCAAAGAAACATAGGTCCCATGGTTTCCCTTATTTGCAACAAGTAATATATGTCTGAGTCAAGCAGAAAAGGTCAGATAAGGTGATGTTAGGGAAATGAACCCTAAGATATGTATTCAAATGTTTTTTTTTCTTTCATACGATTGTTTCTAACACATTTATAAGATTATTTCTTTGTTGCTTTGTATGTCCCTTCCCCACAGTATAACCCCTGCTTTCATTGTATTTCATGTCGGTATAATTTGTGGAGGGGAAGGGGAAAAACAAATCGTTTAAATAGCGACACAGGTGGACCCATTGCAACAATGAGATGTACAAGTCGTTATGTCAAAAACGAACTTTACAACTTTGGTGTGGGGGGCGGGGAAGATTAGGCGGGCAGGGGGAAGATGGGAAGGGATAGGAAGGGGAAACAAAGGAGGAGGCTACAATGCTTGATAAGAAATGTACTCATTATCTTGCCCATGTAATTGTAACCTCTCTGTACAGTATTTTCACAATAAAAAATAATAATAAAAAATATTTGGCCTAGCCAGGTGCTGGTGGCTCACGCCTGTAATCCTAGCTACTCAGGAGGCTGAGATCTGAGGGTCGCAATTCAAAGCCAGCCCGGGAAGGAAAGTTCATGAGACTGTTATCTCCAATGAACCACCAGAAAACCAGAAGTGGCACTGTGGCTCAAGTGGTAGAGCACTCTCCTTGAGCTGAAGAGCTGAGGGACAGTGCCCAGGCCCAGAGTTCAAGCTCCAAGACCGACAGAGGAAAAAAGAAAATTGGCCCATAGATGTCTTAGGCTAAGCCAAGGACAGTGCTGAGGAAGGACACTTTGAGAAGTCTTGGAGAGGTAGCCGTGCCTTCTGCACCTGCTGTAAAAGCCACACAATCAGGCAGAGACTCACAAGCCAGGCCATCATCTCAGCAACCAGGCCCATAATAAGAGTTAGTACCAACATTGCCGGAGAGAGCCATGCAAGGCCTATTCATGGGGAAAGAGAACTCATTCCAAGACTTGGGAGACTCCAGAAAATACATAAATCATTGGCATGGGTGCATTCATCTAAGCGTTCGGTGTTTAGTGTGTTGGCTCAAGCCCCTGGGAATTGTTAAGAGTTTACAAGCTTGGCTAACCAAAGCCTTGATTAAACTAATGGTCTGTGCATAATGAAGCTAAGATGCCAGATCTTCCTGATGACCTGGACAGTGCAGCAGTCCCAAGGCTCCAGTTGATAAGTTAGCTTGCGTGGATCTATCATATAGCCATCCTGTAACAATACTTCCCCCATACTATGAGACATTGAAAGTCGTCCACTCACCAAGTATCAAGTAATGGATTGAGGGTGGGTGTGGTAGATGATGCCCATAGTACCAGCCCTCAGGCGGCTGAAGTAAGAATTTTGTATCAACAAATCATATTGCCCTGGGGTTCCAGGCCTTGATTTAGCAGAAGGCAATCCCAGGAAATTCTACAGAAGATAGGAGATGAGGCCTTCCTATAAGCTTAACAATAATGTAAGAAAAAGTTACAAGAAAGGGAAAGTTTACCTTATGTATAAAATGTCTGGAAAGCATGTCCTAGTAGGTCAGGATGCCGGTTATCAGAAAGCAACTTAAAGGATATAGATGATGCAGAAGTGTCTGAAAAGGTTCAACAAAAATGGAGAGACCCCCCTCCCTCAGAAAATGTATTCACAAGAGGGCAAAATTGACAATGCCATAAAGCAGAATATTCAAAAACCAAAAGGTACTGGTTACTCAAGAGAAGCGAAAACACATAAAAATTTAAAAAACCTATTCATGAGTATTTGTAGTGGCATCACTCGTAATAATCAAAACATAGAAATCATCCAAATACATTTCAATGGATCAATACTAAACAAATTGAGGTCTCAATGTAAAAGAATAATATTAAATCTAAAAGAAAGACCAAAATGCTGACACACACCTGTGAATATTATGCTAGATTAAAACAGCCATCTATGGTGGGATGCCATTTATATCTTTCTTTTTATTGACTGACTGACTGATTTATTCTTTGTTATCCTTAAGTAGTTGTACAAAAGGGTTGGGATTCCATCTCAAAGAATTGCTCAGTGTAGGCAAATCCGAAGTACTTAGGGCAGGTTTGTGTTTGCCCCAGTCTAGGTGGAGGGAAGAATGAAGGGTCAGTCAGCAAAGGCCACCTATGGTAACCTTTCAAGTTAGAGGCTACTTATAGAAGTTTTCACAAGACAATAGTAGCTATACTAGTTTGCATTCCCACCAAAAGTGCATAAGGCTTCTGTTTCTAGCATAATCTTGTTAGTATTTCTTTCTTTTTTCTTTTCTAGTTTTATGTTTGTTTCTTTATAATATATTCATCCTAACTGGGGTGAGGTAACATCTTATTATAGTTTAATTTGCATTGCCCTGGTATCTAGAGATACTGAACAGGACTTCATAGATTATTGACTATTTCTGGGGTGTTTTGAGAAGTCAGCTCAACTGACTTGAACATTTTTAATTTTGTTACTTATTTTTATTTGTCTTCAGTTCTTTATATATTCTTTATTCTAATCCTTTATCAGATAAAAAGCAGGCAGAGCCCAGTGCCAGTGGCTCACGCCTGTAATGCTAGCTACTCAGGAGGCTGAGATATGAGGATCGCGGTTCAAAGCCAGCCTGGGCAGGAAAGTCTGTGAAATCTTATCTCTAATAAACACTCAGAAAACCAGAAGTGGCGCTGTGGCTCAAGTGGTAGAGCGCTCACCTTAAGCTGAAGAGCTGAGGGACAGCGCCCAGGCCCAGAGGTCAAGCCCTACAACCAACAACAACAACAAAAAAGCTGACAGAGTTCCTTTCATTCGGTATGTTGTCTCTTCACTTGGGGCAGAACACTTGCTTTTTACTTTTTTGTCTTCCTTTTTGGTGGAAGAGATTAAACCCCGGGTTTTGCCCTTGCTAGGCAAATTCTTTACCACTAAGTAACATCCTAGTCTCTGGGAAGAAGGTTTTTCACTTAATTTGACAATTGCTGCTCTTATTTTCTGAACTATTAGAGTTCTATGCAGAAAAATTATTGCCAGTATGACTACCTTGAGTTTCCCCTGTTTCCCTGTATTAGTTTCAGAATTTGGGATCCTACAGCTAAGATCTTTGATCCATTTTCAGTTGATTATCATACAGGATGAGAAAGACATCAAGTTTAAGTGTTTTTTGGCTTCTGGGGATATTTTTTGTCCAATATTGGGGTTTGAACTCAGGGTCTCATGCTATTTTGGCTTGCTTGCTTAGTTAGTGTTATACCACTTGACCCATGCCTCCAATCCAGCTTTCATCTAGTTACCTTGGAGATGGAGCCCCATGGACTTTTCTGTCCAAGATGTCTTTGAACCATGTTCCTCCCATTTTCAGCCTCCTGAGCAGCTAGTAGCTTGGTGCCACTAGCATCACGCGAGTTTCAGTCTTCACATGTAGATATCCAATTCCCTCCACACCATTCCTTAAAGTCTTTCTGGCATCACTGTCAAGAATCAGTTGGCTGTAGGTATTTGGGTTCCATGACTATTTGGGGGGTCAGTATCATGTGCTTTGAGTCACTATGGCTCTGTTGTTTGTACTGAAACTAGGTATGGTGATACCGCCCTCTTTGCTCTTTTTTCTTAAGACTATTCTGGATAGTCAGGGTCTTTTTGTGATTCTATGTAAATTTTACGATTTTTTTTCTAGATCCATGAAGAATGACACTGGAATTCTGATGGGTGTTGTGCTGAATCTATGCATCATTTTGAATAGTATGGATATTTTAACTATCTTAAAATTCCAATCCATGAACATGGGAGTTCTTCAGTTTCTTAAGAGTTTTATAGTAGTCATGATAGAGGACTTGCACTTCCTTAGTTCTTTCATAGGTTTTTTAATTTATTTTCCTTGCTATTGTGAATGTAATTGCTTTCCTGGTTTCTGTGTCAGAAAATTTATTATTAGCATATAATAAACGTGCTGGTTTTCGTATATTAGTTTCATACCCTGCTTCTTTACTAAATTTGTTCAGTATTTCTTGTCTTTGGGGGGATTCTTTATGTTTCTGTTATAGAATTTTATCACTTTCAAACAGAGATCATTTGAATTCTTCCTTTCCTATTTGTATTCCTTTTATTTCTTTCTCTTGCCTAATTACTTCTGATAAAAATCTACTGTTCTATTGAATAATACCAGAGAGAGTAGATATCCTTGTCCTGTTCCTGATTGAAGAGAAAAATATTTTCGCTTTTTCCTCTTCAGTGTAATGTTGGCTATGTTATATATCCTGTATTATGTTGTGGTATGAACTTTGTATACCTAGTTTATTTCAGGTTTTTATCATTAAGTGATTTTGAATTTTATCAAGTGATTTTTTACATTTATTAAAACAATGGTATATTTATCTTTCATGCTTATTTGCTATATTATGTTTATTCACTTGTGTAGCTTTTGGGGCAGTTATGGGGCTTCAACTCACATCCTGGGCACTGTCCCTGAGCTCTTTGTGCTCAAGGTTAGTACTCTACCATTTTTTTCTTTTGGTCCATCGTGGGGCTTAAACTCTGGGCTTGGGCACTGTCCCCGCTTGAGCCAAAGCGCCACTTACGGTTTTCTAGTGGTTTATTGGAGATAAGAGTCTCACGGACTTTCCTGCCTGGGCTGGCTTTGAACCGTGATCCTCAGATCTCAGCCTCCAGAGTAGCTAGGATTACAGGCGTGAGCCACTGGCACCCAGCTAGCACTCTACCATTTTAAGCCATAGCTCCACTTCCAGTTTTTGAGTGATTTATTGGAGAGAGTCTCATGGGGACTTTTCTGTCTCTGCTGGCTTTGAACCACAACTCTCAGACCTCAGCTTACTGAATAGCTAGGATTAGAGGCATGAGCCACCAGTGCCCAACTGACGTGTGTATTTTAAGAGGTCTTGTATCACCTGAATGAAAACCATTTGATCAAAATATGTGATTTTCATAATGTGCTATTGAGATCAATTTGTATTTTACTGAGCATTTTTGCATCCACATTCATCCAGGATATTGGTTTACTGTTTTTTCTTTGTTGTGTTCTTATCTAATTTTAGTTTCAAAGTAATACTGGCTTAATAAAATGGAGTTGGCAGTGTTCTTTCTCTTTCAATTCTATGTAATAGCTTGAGGAGTACTGATGTTCATTCTTCCTTAAAAGTACACTAAAATTCATCAGTGAAACCATCCAGTCTTGGCCTTTTCTTCATCAGGAGAGAAACATTGTCATTAGTTTGTTGAAGAAATTTTTTTATTCTCTTGGTTTAATTTTGAAGTTGTGTGTTTCCAAACTTCTGTCCATCCATTTCAGTCAATCTATAGCCTTTAATTGGAAAATTAAAACCATTTTCCTTTAGAATTATTATCGAAAAGTTTAGAGTTATCACAGTCATTTTGTGTTCTTCTAATTGTTTTAAATATTGTTTGTTAATTTATTCCTGTCCTAATTATCGTAGCAATATCGTAGTTTACTGTGCTGATAATGTTTGGTTATATTCTGTTTGTCATATGTGTGTTTATTCTTCCAGAAGAATTTTTATTTTCACCTGCTATCATAATGGCAGTCATCTTTTTTTTCTTCTGTGTGTAAGAATCCCTTAAGTATCTTTTTGAAGTGTTTTTTGTGGTCATGAGTTCCCTTTTTTATGACTCCCATTTATTTCTTAAGTTTTTTATCACTTCAAATATGTCATTCCATGTTAATCCTTATCTACATGGTTTCTGCTGAGAAATCTGCTGTTAGTCTAATGGGGATACCCTTAAATGTGACTTGATACTTTTCTAGATTTTAATATTCTTTTTCTTTTCTGTACATTTCTGGACATATCTATTTGGAGTTTTAAAAACCCTCCTATACCTTGATGTCCATGTCTTTACAAGATTTTGGAGACTGTGCTATTATGTCTTGGCTACTGGCTTGCTATTTAATACTGAGGTTATTTCCACGTGGACAGCATAGGGTAATTTCCTTGTAGCTTCTGTGGCTGGGATTAGTGAATTTGGATCCAGCATGCATTGTATCAGAGTCAGAGACACACTGGCTCTTCAGGTTGTACTAGATTGAGGATGTAGCAGTTCAGGCAGGTGTGCTGTACATACCATGGCATGCACTGTGCAGTTTCTCCTACAATGAGAGTGGTGACCTGTATCCGCGATGAGGGTTTCTTCCATCACCACTGATATTATTCTGTTACTTGAATGGGTTTCTGGTACTGGCTGCTCTAATAGTAGTGATTAGCATGAAGCATTTATTCTCAGATTAGACACAAGTCTAACACAAGGATTGGTGGAATCACAGTCTAACCTGTGTAACGTTGATGTCCAGTATTGTTTTCCATGCATGAGCAGTCAAAATTCTGGGGTGAATGATGTAGAGAGCCCACATAGGTGTGGTGGCAGCAAGTTTGCTATTTCTCTCTACTGCTATTCTAGACATGTCCACCCATGAGCAGAACCTCAGGTTCTCCCATGGCTGAGCACATCTTGAAGCAAAGCAATGGCATGTGTGAACACTCTGCCTCAATTCTTTAAGTACTTTGTCCACCAGTGATTGAGTGGGAGTGCACTGTGGCTTTATCTGGGCAAGCAAGAGCTAAATGGTAACCATGACAGAAAATGTCTCTCCAGACCTTTCTAGACTGTGTACCCCAAGAGCAGAACAACAGGCAGAGGCACAGCAGCCTTCCTCAAGGTCTCCCCATGAATGTTTCTGTTGCTGGGGGAACAGTGGAATCACAGAGCTCTTTCTCTGCCTTGTAAGTGACAGGAACTCATGTGCAGTACTAGGAGGGGGATAGCATCAAACAACTGGGTAACTGACTTCAGTCCTGGCATCTGTGTGAAACCACATACAATTGGCCGTGCCCATGGTTCCCAATCCTCTGTTTCTTGAGAATACCACATCCTTCACTCTCCTCTGTGTTGCAATTCCTACTCTCCACAGTGTAGCACTCCCAGCTGATCTAAGCCAGAATCATGCTACTGAGACAAGTCTGTTTCAGAAAGCAGCCACCTGCTAAACCTGTGCAGTGGAATACCTGTAAAGTTGCAGGGATATTTCTGGTCTCTACAGCAGACCAAATTCAGACAATAGCTCTTGGCTAGAGCACCCTGGGGTCCTCTAGAAAATGAAGTGAATTCCTTTTCCAAAGGCAGGCTACTGTTCAGATGTCAGGATTCTTATCTAGTTAAGCAGTGTGCCTGTAGGGGTTATGAAACTTGCCAATAGAAGATGTCCAGTATCTGTGCTGATAGAGTTCTCTGTGACTGTCTTTCACCTTTACCTCTGTGGAGGGGAGACGCCTCCTTCCCCAGCTGTGAAACCATGGTGACAGGTCCTGTTCCATTTTGTTTTGTTTTCTTGCTACACTGTTCTCCCAGGTACTGCAAAGATTTCACAGGACTGTCACTTTTGTACTGTTCAATGGAAGTTTTTGTCACAGTCTTGCTCCTCAATATACAGCTACATACCTGTTGCTCTTTGTCAAGAAGGAGACTGAATGACAATTTCCACGTGTCGTGGCTTAAAGACATATAGAACTTAATTTTAAAATGAGTATTCAAGACATTGTGAAAAATGAATAAACAGAGTTGAAAAAATAGAACTTTGGGTCATATGTCACATTGCTGATACAGAATGAAGGTCAGGTTCAGAAATTAGACTCTGCTATTTAAGAGGCAGAAATCTAAGAATCAAGGTTCAAAGCCAGCCCAGGCAGGAACGTCTGTAAGACTCTCCCCTCTAATCAACCACCAGAAAACAGGAAGTATAGCTGTGCTTCAAAGTGGTAGAGTGAGCAAAACCACTCAGGGATAGCACCCAGGCCCCGAGTTCAAGCCCTATGACTAACAAAAAAAAAATTAGACTCTTCAGATTCATTACATCTTGAGTCTTTCACTCTAATATATCATCACTGAGTGACTCAAGCTCAGATGCCTGGAAAATACGCAGTAGTATTGTGAGAAAAGCATCCTTTCTTTTTAACAAAATGGGCTGCTTGCTTCGTTCCTATCAATCTTGACAGAATTGTTTTCCTGAAAAAGTTCTTGCTTTGGTCAGGTGGTTTGTCCCTTGTTAACAACATTTCAGTTACATCCTTCTCCAGCTGCACTTTAGTTAAGACATCCTGTTACAAGCTTCTTGAATTTTAGTTCTCTCTTATTAAGTTTTTTTGCAGATCATGAACCTGAGCTAGATAGAGCTAGATACCTGAGCTAGATAGAGCTGAGCTATGAGGTGGGGCCTGCTGGTTTAGGGATGAAAAGGGAGAAGCCTGACTGTTATGTGTTGCTTGCTTGCCAGATTTTTAGTATGTCCTTCTTTGCCTTGATGAGATCCTTTCAAATTGGTGACCCTATTGCTACACAACACTCCAACACCCACGCCATTTCTGACAGCATAGTGACAGTAAAAGTTGTGTTCGTCCTGTTTGTTATTACTGCAGGCATGCTCACCACGAATGGGATCTCAGATTCCCACATGTGACAATAGGGCAATGCCCAGAAATTCCTTCCTACCCTCATTTTCGATTCTCTCAGTTGTAATGCCCACCAAAAATTAAATCTGGCTTGAGCAAGAAAGGCATTTCTTCCTTTGAAAGATATTTCTTTTGCTTACTTGTGATCTAGTAATTATTTAAATCTATCTTGTATCCCATCACATCTTACCTTTCCCATCCATATTATTTGGCTTGGAATTGTAAGGACAGAGAATTGCCTTCAACGTGGTATGGATATATTATTCTCATTAGACAGGAGGAATAAATTTCAAGAGATCCATTGTACAGCAAGGTGACTATAGTTAATAATGATGATACTCTTGAAAACTGTAAAGATGTTATGTGCTGTCCCCACAAAAATGAAAGAAATGTGATGTGAGGGACTATGTGAGGTAATGCATTTATCAGTTAGCTTGATTATTAGTATTGTTTTATCTTTCATTGACAAATTAAAATTGTACATTATCTATGGGATATAACATAATACATGAGTATAATGTGTAATGATTTGATAAAGGTAAGTGGAATAATTACTAAGAAATGGCTATATTTTACCATCCTTCTAGCTAGATGATAGAAAGATAGATAGATAGATAGATAGATAGATAGATAGATAGATAGATAGATAGATAGATAGATAGATGTAGAGATCGATAGAGCCTGTTGCATGTGATAAAATGAGACAATCTATTTATTTAAAGTTTTAATTTGTAAATAAGCCAAGCATTGGTGGCTCACGCTCATACTTACTCAGGAGGCTGAGATCTCAAGATCACAAGCTGAGAAGGAAAGGCTGTGAGATGCTTATCTCCAATAAAATGCCCCCCCCCCAAAAAAACCAGAAATTAAGCTGTAGCTGAACTGGTAGATAGTGCCTAAGTCCTGAGTTCAAGTCCCAGAAACAGCACAATTTTTTAAAATAAAGATTTAAACTATTAGGGGCTGGGAAGGTGGCTCAGCAGTAGAGTGCTTGTCTTGCATGCATGAGGCCCTGGGTTTGATTCCTTAGTACCACATAAGCAGAAAAAGCCAGAAGTGGTGCTGTGGCTAAAGTGGTAGAGTGCTAGCCTTGAGCTGAAGAGCTGAGGGACAGCGCCCAGGCCCAGAGTTCAGGCCTACAACCAAAAAAAAAATAAGTTTAAAAAATCAATAATGTGAGTGTACAACTTAAGAAAATTAGGGGAGGGCTGGGAAGGTGGCTCAGTGGTAGAGCGCTTGCCTTGCATGCATAAGGCCCTGAGTTCAATTCCTCAGCACCACATAAGCAGAAAAAGCTGGAAGTGGCGCTCTGACTCAAGTGGTACAGTGGTAGCCTTGAGCTCAAGAGCTGAGGGACAGTGCCCAGGCCCAGAGTTCAGGCCCCATGACCGACCAAAAAAAAAAAAAAAGAAAGAAAAAAAAAAAAAAAAGAAAGAAAGAAAGAAAGAAAGAAAGAAAGAAAGAAAGAAAGAAAGAAAAGAAAATTAGGGGAAAATAGCTAAGCTTTCCAAAAAAGTAGAAGAAAATAGCAGAGAATAGTTAGTAAGAATTTTTAATGACTAGCAATAATTAACAAAATCAAAGGATAAGGAGAGCCAAGTGAAGAAAAAAGAAAGAGAATCATTACCATTTTTAAGTGGTGATGCATCTTTCTTTTTTTAACTCCCTCTTTTTGTGTGTGTAGTACTGAAAGTTGAGTTCAGAGCCTTGAACTTAACATTACACCACTATCTCTTTTGTTTTTATTTTGTTCTTCAGATATAGTCTCCCTAACTCTGCCTTAGCTGACCTCAAACATCCAATCTACCTGCCGCCACCTGCAATGTGCTACTTAACACCACTTTTATGAATTTGGGGGTGGGTGGGTACTGGGAATTAAACTCAGGGCCTGCAACATGCTAAGCAAGCATTATACCACTGACCTATACCTTCAGCCCCTACAAAAATGTCAATATAAAGAATAACATAACTGTAGATGACAAATACATTAAATTGAAATAAAGGAACACACGGAACAGTTTTAAACTAATAAATTAGAATACTTAGATGTAACGGTGAAATTCTTAGAAAATATATCACTTATTAATTGACTCACAAAAATGGAAAAATCTGATTGTCATTGTATTAGCCCCTGGTGCCACACTAATATTGCACAAGAAGTCACCTTCTTGTTAATGGCTTACAATAGTAAACATTTATCATGAATCCACGATCTATATAGTTCAATTGTAGTTTTATGAAGCCTCTGCTTCGTGCTGTGGGTTACTGTTTTCAGTCCCAGGCTGCAAGTTGGTGAGAGGATAGTCACGTCTTAGAACAAGGCTAAATGCAGCAATGGCTACCAGGCAAGCTTTTCTCCCTGAGGATCACAGGTGTGCAAGAAAGCCTGCCCAACACAGACAGCATATTTCGAATCTATGCTATGCTAGTATCATGTTTACTAAAGTAAGTCATATAGCGAGCCCAAACTCAAGAGGCAGAGAAATATAATCCTGCCCTGTAAGCCATGGCAAGGATGCGGATGTATACTTCTGTTATAAAGGAGTGAGTAATAGAGAGCAAGCATTCAATCCAACTCAGTCTTGTAACAATTAAACAAATGAAGTAGTGGTTTGAAAATCTTCCAGTGGAAAAAAAACACAAGATCAGCTAATTTTACAGAAACAACTACTACATATACAAAGAACAAATTCTTCGAAGCCTAGGAAAACTGTTGCAAGAGTCAGAAAAACGTTTTCTTGTAACTTTAATGCCCAAACCAAACAAGAACATAGTAAGAACAAAAATTACAAAACAACTTTATGGGAAAGAAATCTAACAAACACAGAAGAAAAAATGAAGCCTAGCTACCTATAAGAGACTGCCTGCTCTACTTTAAAAAGAATGTAGAGATGCCTTAATATTAGAAAAATCTTTCAACTTATTTACTACTTTATGAGACCAAAGAGGAAACTCCATAACTCTCCGAATAGAGAGAAAACATTTCATTTGATAAATGTTAACATCTACTCATGCTTTTAAAAAATAAAATAACAAAACTTTTAAGAAGCTAGTGGTCTTTCAATAAAACTTGAATTCTAGATATTTTACTTAGCCCAGTAAAATACCTAGATCCCACTTCATCCTACATGTGGAAAAATTAGAAACATCTCCTTTAATTCTGGAGCAGGAGAGTAATGACAAAAAGCACATCTGGTCAGGCGTCCGTGGCTCACACCTGTAATCCTAGCTACTCAGGAGGCTGAGACCAGAGGATCCTGGTTCAAAGCCAGCCCTGGGACAAAAGCCCCTGAGACTCTAATCTCCAATAAACCACTAGAAAACCAGAAGTGGCGCTGTGGCTCAAGTGGCAGAGCTCTCGCCTTGAGCTGAAGAGCTCAGGGACAGCACCCAGGCCCAGAGTTCAAGCTCCACGACAGGGAAAAAAAAAAAAAGAGCACAACTGTTCACATTCCATTCAAGTTCCTAAACAGGAAAGTAAAACCATGAAAATCAACAGTTAAGAATTGGAAAGGATAAATAAAACTACCATTACTTAGATGACAGGAATGTCTATAATCCAAACCAAGAGGATTCTACAGATAAGTTACAAAGTGAAAACACTGTAGAAATATCACTAGATATGAACTCATATAGCAAACAATTACCTGTTTATCAGCAACAAAAATTCAAATTTTTGCCTTAAAATACATCATTTGTGGGCTGGGAAGGTGGCTCAGTGGTAGAGTGCTTGCCTCGCATGAATGAGGCCCTGGGTTCCATTCCTCAGCACCACATAATCAGAAAAAGCCAGAAGTGGTGCTGTGGCTCAAGTGGTAGAGCACTAGCCTTGAGCTGAAGAGCTGTGGGAGAGCTCCCAGGCCCAAAGTTCAGGCCCCAGGACCAAAAAGAAAAAAAAATACACTATTTGTAACATATGAAAGAGTTATACACAGGCAATTACAAAACTTCATCAAACGGCATTATGAAAACCAAATGAAGACATAAACTAGTCACTGATAAAATATAATAAATAAAAATCTGAATTTTTCCAAAATTGACATATAGAACCAATGATAGTGCTAATCATTTTATGGAACAGACACACTGATCATACAATCTGTATGGAATAAAACAGAGAGGACTTGCTCTACAAGATATCAAGTCTCAGGATAATCCAAACAGAATAATACTGATATGAGGATAAATCGATCTTTAGAACAGAATGGAGACACTGCTAAGTGGTCAGATATATTGTCTAGTAAATAAAATAGTTATCCACACTTAAAGATGAAATTTTATCACTGCCTTACACCACACACAACAATTCCTTCCATATGGATTAAGAATTTTAGTAACACCCGGCTTAGCTGACTCACACCTGTAATCCTAGATACTTAAGAAGCTGAGATCTAACGACAATTCAAAGCCAGCCCAAGATAGAAAATGCCAAACTCTTACCTACAGCAAAAAGAGGTCATAAGTGGAATTGTGGCTCAAGTGGCAGAGTGTGAGCCTTTAGCAAAAAAGTAAGGGACAGAGCCCAGGTTCTGGGTACAAGCTTCAATACTTACCCAAAAGAAGGAAAAGAAGGAGGGGAAGGGAGAAGAAGAAGGAAAGGTTGGGAAGGGAGGGGAAGGGAGAGGAAAAGGGAGGGTTGAGGAGGGGAGGGAAGAGGAAA
Source organism: Dipodomys ordii (assembly GCF_000151885.1). Classification (NCBI taxonomy): domain Eukaryota; kingdom Metazoa; phylum Chordata; class Mammalia; order Rodentia; family Heteromyidae; genus Dipodomys; species Dipodomys ordii. The sequence goes on from NW_012267305.1 coordinate 1,203,538, forward strand.
AAGAATGGGAGAGGGGATAAGAGAGGAGAGAAAGGGAAAAATGGAAGGGAGTGTAAAAAAAAAGAGGGGAAATGAGGAGAAGAGAGAATTTCAGTATCAAATGAACAACTTTTAGCCAGGCACTGGTGTCTCACGCCTATAATCCTACCTACTCAGGAGGTGGAGATGTGAGGATCGTGGTTCAAAGCCAGCCGGGGCAGGAAAGTCCGTGAAACTCTTATCTCCAATAATCCACCAGAAAACCAGAAGTGGCGCTGTGGCTCAAGTGGTAGAGTGCTAGCCTTGAGCTGATTTGCTGAGGGAAAGTGCTCAGGCCCAGAGTTCAAGCCCCGTGACCAACAACAACAACAAAAAATTTAGAAATGACAGTCTATTGCAGTCATACATTTGTGAATACATGATAAAATTAGATACATATATTTTAAAAACTTTAACATTACAATATGCAATGCAATAGTATTCAGCCATAAAGATGAATGAAACCCTATGATTTACTGCCAGATGGATTGAACTGGAGGTGATTGTGTTAAGTGAAATAAGCCAGATACAGAGAAACAAGGACTGCATGTTCTTTGTCACATGAGCAAACGAAGGAATCCAAAATCACCCTGTAGTAGAATAGTGATTGCTACAGACTGGGAAAGGTGGGGTACAGGGAGAGCAAAGGGAGGTTAGATTTGATCAGTGTATGCTGTATGCAACTATTATATTGTACCTCACTAATATTTCCAATTAAAATCCCAGTTCCCAATATCTTTTCCTTCTGCTACTTTAGGTCTTAAAACCCATCTCTGTCTCTTCTTAGGGTGTTCTGGTGGACATTTGTGTGTGTGTGTCCTTCCTAGGCCTCAGTTACTCTGTCTGTAATATTGGGAAGTTAATATTTCAATCATAGGTTGTTTGGATAATCAAAGAAAATAGCATGAGTACTTCAAAACATGAGACCTGGGGCTGGGAAGGTGGCTCAGTGGTAGAGCACTTGCCTTGCATGCCTGAAGCCCTGGGTTCGATTCTTCAGCACCACATAAGCAAAAAGAGAAAAACCACAAGCGATGCTGTGGCTCAAGTGGTAGAGCGCTAGCCTTGAGCTGAAGAGCTGAGGGACAGCACCCAGACCCAGAGTTCAGGCCCCAAGACCAGACCCAAAAACAAACAAACAAACAAAAAACATCAGACCTCATTCTTAGAATATACACATGTATATAGATTTATATTGTTGAACAATAATATTTATACATCTTTATGGGATACAGTACAATAATTCAATGCCTGTATTTTTTTTCTGATACTGGGGCTTGAACTCTGGGCCTGGACACTGTTCCTCAGTTCCTTTTGCTCAAGGCTAGCGCTCTTACCACTTGAGCCAGAGTACCACTTCCACTGTTTTCTGTGATTAATTGAAGATCAGTCTTCCAGACTTTCCTTCCCTGGGCTGACTTCGAACCACAATCCTCAGATCTCAACCACCTGATTACAGGTGTAAGCCACCAGTACCAGGCATGTTTAAAAAAGGGAGTATTTCATTCAGAGAAAATTCAACTGTTGTCATGGTCTGCATGCCAAAATAGAAGGGGAGATGATTCTGGGGAAAGGATCGTGGTTGAAGTTGATTTGGGAATGAATTCAAATGCATTAGTCTGAGTTGTCTGCAGGGACAGAACAAACAGGAACTTACTTGAGTTAATATCTGAGACGAGATTTTTGACAGGGCATTGACTGGCTTGATTATGGAGGTGAGAAGACTCAGCATCTACCAATTATATACTGGAGTCTTGGGGTACAAGCCTAAGGGCAAGGAGCACTAGTGGTTAAGTCACAGTGTCAAGGCAGAAGAGCCTAGTCTTGGCCCAAGCAGTTAGGCAGAGAGTAAATTCAACATTGCGATTGCTTTATGTTCTACTTGGTCTCTAAATAGACTGAATGATGCTTATGTACTTTTAGGAGGACTGCCTGCTTTACTTATTCACCAACTCAAATGCTACTCTCTTCTAGAAACTTTCTCACAAACAGTTCTAGAAGTAAAATTTCATCAAATCTGGGCATCTTGTAGCCTAGTCAAGTTGACATACGCACTAGTTATCCCACCATGTACAGATAAATTGTCGGTTGTTCACTGCCTCGGAAAGTCAGGAGCACTCTCATCATGTTATGCTGTGAAAAGATGACATAGGATGGTGGCCTTTGGTGCAGTATAAGGGAAGGGAGCCCCTGCTTTAGGATTCTTGTATTCTGAAGGAATGACATTCGGTGATTTGCAAGGCTCTTTCCAGAGCTAAGACGTCCCCTCCCTTGCTCCATGATATGTTCCTATTAGGTTACAACTCAAAGACAGAAGCAGTCACCTGAACAGCAGTTTCTATGAATTGCTTGAGGCTCTCCCTCCCACACCTGCCCAGCTTCCTGAAAGGCAGGAGGCCCTCTAGTCTTGCAGAGATACCTGGAGAAGAGCTGACGAGGAATAAAAACCAACAAGGAACAATGTACTTGACAAGGAGATCCAAAAGCAGAAGCCAGCTATACGGCAGCCACCCAAGCCAGTAGCCTCCACTCTGGGCCTCAGCCGCCAGTTGCTCTAGACTGCTTATGGGAACTTGCTTCCTATGTCAAGCTGCAAGGCCAAATCCCTGGCTAATGGAGGACTGGGCCCTAAGTTCCAACTCAGTCTTCTTCCCTTTCTAACATGGTCTTTCATGGATCACCCTTGCTTTCCAAGTTTATTTAACACTTTCTATATAAATAGTAATTACTTTTATTTCTTCCTTAACAATATAATACGGAATACATGCCCTGAGTGTAAGATTCAGAAAATAGAGGTGATGGCCGGGAATATCACTCAGTAGTAAGCACTTGCCCCCGAGTGACATTGCCAGAACCACATACACCCGACACACACCAAATCCAAAAACAAATCAACAATGGTCCTTTTTCACCACCCAAGCAGAGGCACAGTTATCATGTTGCCTTGGAGACTACCAGCCTGCATTATGTCACTATGTACCAGCTGAAGAACAGGAAATAATCATTTTGGCAGGTCAAAAATGACTATCACCTATCCTAATTATACAGTGAGATATGCATAAATATAATGACTTCCGTACTAAATATTTTAAATCGAATTCTATTTATAACACTTTGTTACTTGAACTATGTTACTTGAACAGCAATCCTGGTTAATATGTAAAGACTCAACAGCAGAATTCTAATGATTTCTTAGTATTTGTCTAATTTTGACCACTCTGTTTCAGCTACCTATAGGTGTTAATGAGTCACCTCAGACCTTACTGCCTCAAAATAACAGTGATGTAATTGCTATGCACGGTGATGCACATCTGCAAAAAATCAATAAATAACCATGAAAAAGGAATAGCCTTCATACTATAAATGTCCTTCTGGATGGCAGTTATGTTTGTCTGCCTCTCTGTTTTGCTGTATCGGTGACACTGGAGACACTGAGATCAGACATGAAGGTGTTGCTTGCTTGCAAGATTGATCCGCAATGAAAACCTTGGACACTAAGGCTCAGGTAAGCTTCTCCGGTTGTCATTTGTAGCCTCACATCATTGTATCCTAATGAGATTTCACTGTGAGGAGATACCTAGAAGCGTGTGACTGATCCCTTACACTTTATTCAACAAGCCTGTTCCTTTGCTTATTTCACAATCATCAACCATATATAACAGTTTTCCGGAGTCCTATGAGTCATTCTTGTGAAGCATGAACCAAAGAGTGGTCTTGGAGATGTGTGATAGTAAGTTCTGCAGAGAACTGAGGAATGCCAACAGCCAGTACTAACTGGGAGACACCTGAGTGAAGACATCGGTGAACACATGAGCCACAGGAGAGCAGTCTGTAGCTGCATGAATAAGCCCAGGGAAGTCCAGCAGAAGGATCACCAGTAAAACTGCCAAAGCATAAGGATCCAGATAAGAGGAGCTCTGGCTTTGGATGTGAAGTTTCTGTGCAAGCCAAGCTGCTAAACTGACTCTTTACTGAGTCTCTCATTCTCCAGGACTGAGTAGCATCACAGCATCGTGATCTAGAAATTCCACGATGGTGAAAATAGAAACAAGGTTTCTTAAGGCCTAATTGGGTAAAAGTCACATTAGCTTCATTTCTGAAGCAACTCATTGGCCAAAGCAAGTCACATTGCCATCCCATTTCCTCTCTCCATGAAAGGAGAAGCAATGTTACATTGATAAGGAGGATGGAGAAGGTGGCGTAATGAATTGGGGGCACTTATCATAATTATCTATCCTACATAAATCTTTTGAGTGTTTTATTTGACAGGCCATTCAATACTTCTTGCGTATGTGTTGTTTTTGTGTATGACAGGGTCTTACCATGTAGCCTAGATTGACCTCAAAATCAAGATCTTCCTGTCTCTGCATCTTACCCTATCTGGCACTGACCCCAGTCTTTAATATATCTTCCTTTTGAAATTCATATGCACAAAAGGTATAAAAATAGTCCAGCCTGGGCTACATAGCAAGTTCAAGAGCAGTCTGGACTATACTGCCAGGCCCTCTCTCCCCAAAAAATGGGTGCAAATAATAATATAAGCCGATAGATGTCCTAGGTCAAAAGCTATGTGTACATTTTTTTCTTTCCATGTATAGGTTCTAATTCTGTAAGATCTAATGTAAATGCTTTATTATCTGATAAAGGTGTAGGTCAGTTTTTCACATCTTATATGAAATGTGGGTATTCCTAAATTATGCAAATGGGAAATACAACAACTTCCTGAATTGTTTGACTTATACAAGTACCAAAAGAAAAGTGAGGGAAAAAAAATACAGGTGCACTGAGCTGATCCCATAGGAGCCTGTGATATTTCAGAGCCTGATGAGTGCAACAGAAACTGACCTAGACACACCAAGAACCTCAGGGAGGAGCCTGAGGCTCAGTGGTTAGCACCAAGAACCAGGGACAACCTTCATGCCCACCTGGCTTACTTGCAGAGATCTTGCAGGAGATGTGGCAGGTGAATTAGAAGAAAACAGGGCTTTGTACCATGTGATATGAGACAAGTCCCTTAACCTCATGGAGCCTCAGTTTCCTCATCTAGAAAATAGTGCTAACAGTACTTGTTAATAAGATGCTGTATGTCATTGCTCATTAAGAATATACATACCCAGCAGTAGTGGCTCATGCCTGTAATCCTACCTACTCAGGAAGCTGAGATGTAAGGTTGGAAACTAGTCCAGGCAAGAAAGTGCACAAGACTATTATCTCCAATTAGCAAAATAAAAACCCAGAAGTATAGCTGTGGCTCATGTGATAGAGCACTAGTCTTGAGCACAAAAACTAAGGGACTGAGCCCTGAGTTCAAGCCCCAGGATGGACACACACACACACACACACACACACACACACACACACACACACACACACAAGAAAGAACATACAAAATAAAACAACAGTGAAATGCCATCTCATACCTCATATCCACGAGAATAGCTAGAATAAGAGTAGAATAACAAGAGTTGGCAAGCATGGGAGACATTGGAATTATCATATGTTGCTGATGAGGATGAAAGTGCTCCAGCTGCTATGTCAAATAGTTTTGCATGTCCCCACTAAGTTATCCACAGTTACCGTATAACCTAGCAATTCTACTTCTAAGTACACATTCAAGACAATTGGAAACAGTTGTTGATGCAAAAAGGTGCACATGGATTCTCACTCCCTCCTAATAGCCAAAGCATAGAAACAGCTCAAATGTATATCCGCTGATGAATGGATAAACATGATGTAGCCAGTCACACAAAAGAATAAAGTACTGATCATATTACATGAATAAACCTTGACAACGTTATGCAATGTGAAAAAACAACCCTTCAAGCCATATGCTATATGATTCAATTTCTACCAAATGTCCAGAATAGAATTGGCCCATAGAGGCAGAGAGTCAATTAGAAGTTACCACAGGGCTGGGGAGAATGGAGTGTGAGGGAGTTAAAGCTAAAGGGTACATGGTTTGTTTTCAAGATAATAATGTCCTAAAATTAACTATGGCCAATTTGCTGCATGACTGCATATGCTAATTGTATCTTTTAAATGTATATTTGAATTGTATATTTTAAATGGGTGATTTGTGAATTTATCTCCATAAAGCTGTTTACAAAAGCCAGTGTTTGCTCAGAGAGATGATCTGGTGAAAACAAACTCTTTTATTCCTCCTCAGGCCAAGCCATTCATGTATGTTTTACTTTGTCATGAAACCTAACACTTGTCAAGCAAAGTGAATCCTAGCTCTTGAGAGGTTGAAGGAAGAGGATTGTGGGTTGAGGCCAGCCTGGGCTATATAGTGATACTTTATCTCAAAACACCAAGAATATATCTAAGGATCATGGTTCAAAGCCAGCCCAGGCAAGAAAGTCCATGAGACTCTTATCTCCAATTAATCATAGAAAAAGCCAGAAGTGGTCCTTTGGCTCAAATGGTAGAGTGCTAGCCATAAGCAAGAGGAGCTCAGGAACAGCACCCAGGCGCAGAGTTCAAGCCTCAGGACTGGCAAAGGAAAAACAGATGGGAGGCAATGTATCATCATGCAGTTCAAGAAAAAGAAGGTATCCATGACCCAAAAGATTTTGTATTTCATAAAAATGGGAACATACAAAATGGATTCTTTTTACATCTGGATTTTTCCTTTATTCGCAGTACTGGGGATTGAACTCAGGACCTCGCAAGTACTCCACCCCTTAAGCCATGTCCACAGACGTGATCTACTAGGGCCTGGCTCCAAGTAGTTTTCCAAAATGGATGTACCGATTTATGCCAGTGGTATATTAGTTTTATCTATTCAGATAACTATATAGCTATATTTCATTACAGTTTTAAATTTCATTTTTATATTTGATGAGCATCTTTTCATATGCTTATAGATCAGAAATTTTTGCTTTATTGTAAATATTTAATTATAATTTATAACCACATTGTTTCATCTAATCTATGGAAGATTATGTTTCAGACTGTGATCTATTTTTTTTTTGCCAGTTCTGAGGTTTGAACTCATATCCTACTCACTGTCCCTTAACTTTGCTCCTCAATGCTGGTACTGCATCATTTGAGTCACAGCTTCACTCTCAAGAGTTTTGTTGGTTCATTGGAGATAAGGGTTTCATGGATTTTGCTGGCTTCAAACAACTCTCCTCAGATTCAGCTTCCTGAGAAGGATTACATGTGTGAGCCAAGGCCAATATTTTTTAAGGCCAATATTTTTGAGGGACATGTTTTTAGCCTTTTGCTACTGCTCCATCAGTGCAATCTCAGCCCTTCTTCATGTAAAGTAGTGAGGGTTTGGACAGAGGACAAAAGCATCATATGCTCTACACATCTTGTAGCAGGAACTGTCAAGTTTTGCAATCAATATTGCTACAGTATCACCACTGACACGCTTCCAAAAGACTTTTTTTTTACAACAAAAACCCACCATGGGCCTGGAACAAAATATACAGCCTTGGAAAATGTATATCTTCTATTTCCTATGTGGATTGAAATATGCAACTGTGGCCTGAGGCCAGCAATAGGAAGGTTCTTTGAGCTTTTCCTCAAATGCTCCCAGTTTAGCAACAGATTTAGAAGTGACTATAGAAAAGAGAGAGCCCTCCTCTAGCCCAAAGGGATTTACATTCCCTCCAGGGAAATTTCTAGCTCTGACATCCTGGTAAGATCATACCACAGCAGACAGATCCTACTAGGGTGTTGGAGCAGGAGATTTCCCTAGAGGAAAACTTATAGGGGGAAATAAAAACCTGAAACAATGCAAATTCAAGTTGAGTCGCAAGAGAGAAAGTGGAGCTTTGCTTAGACTGACAGTACATGGTTGTGTCATTCCATAGTTACCCACTTTTTCCCTGTAGGGAAGCTTGCATTAGCACGGGCTACACTTGTTGAACACTATTGAGAGTGGAGACACTACTTCTCAAACCTGTTTCCTGGGTCTCTATTGTCTACATCCTTCTAATGTCCCAGGAGAGAAAATTAGAAACATTTTCTATTCCTCCCACTTCTTCACCCCACTCCCAATCCCCCCACCAACTCCCAGCAGTCCTTCCTATCTTCCTAAAGTTTCCCTCCTTCCCTCCCTCGCCCTCTCCCGCCCCTCCCCTCCTCTCTACTTTTCTGAGATAAGGTCTTAGTTTTTGTAGCCTGAGCTAGCCTCCAACCCACAATCGTCCTGCCTCAGTTTCCCTAGCATTGTGATTAGAGACATATGCCACCATGCCTGGTATTCATTTTACTTTTGCTGTGTATATTTATGGTGTACAACGTGATAGTGGGGGATTAGTATTTTTGTTTCTGTGATGCTGGGGATAGAACCCAGGGCCTTCATGTTAGGCAATGACTGTACTACTGAGCTATATCCCCAGCCCCAACAAGTTTTTGATTTTCATATACATATGGAACTAATTATCTTAGCCCATTAACATTTCCATCATCTCTTAGTCAACTTCCTTTTCCTCATAGAGCATCAAAAATCTACTCTAAACAAATTGCCATTAAACTATGCAATTTATTAACTATAAACCTTTATACATTGTACCTTGTACATTGTATAAACCTTTATACATTGTACCTTTATACCTTGTACATTACATTGCTATATTTATATATACTACATAATGACAACTTTGTACTTTTTGACTTATTACCTTACTTGTTAGAATGAGTCTTATCAAAAAGACTAAATATAACATGTGCTCACAAAAATGTGTAGAAAAAAAGAGTCCTTGTACATTGCTGATGAGGATGCAAATTTTTGTAGCCATTATGGAAACAATATGGAGGTTCCTCAAAAAGATTAAAATTAGGCCTACCATGTAATTCAATAATCCATCTTCTGGCCATATAACCGAAGGAGATGATAACACAGTCTCAAAAATACCTGCACTCTTATGTTTATTACAGCATTAGTTTACAGTAGTCAACATGTGGAATCAACCTAATATCCAGCACAGATAAATGCATAATGAAAATATTTAATAGCTCAATCCCCAGGAACAAAAACATAATATATACCGTATATATACATATATGTATATAATACAGAAATAGAGGCACACACACACACACACACACACACACACACACACACACACTTTGAAATACCATTCAGCTTTGAAAAAGAAGGAATTACTGTCATAACAGCATGAGGAACTTCAAAGGATGCTATGCAAGTAAAAAAAAGCAGGCATAGAATGTCAAACAGCACATGAACTTGCTCAGATGTGGAGTGTAAGAAGACCCAAATACAAAGAAATGGAAGGTAGGACAGTGGTCATCAGAGGCTGGGGAATGAGAAGGAGAGGAAGGAGATGTGCTTCTCAGAATACAAAGCTGCCATTATGCAAGATAAATAAAACTAAATATCGTGGGACTGGGAAGGTGGCTCAGTGGTAGAGCACTTGCCTTGCATGCATGAGGCCCTGGGTTCGATTCCTCAGCACCACATAAGCAAAAAGAAAAAAGCCGGAAGTGGCGCTGTGGCTCAAGTGGTAGAGCGCTAGCCTTGGGCTGAAGAGCTGAGGGACAGCGCCCAGGCCCAGAGTTCAGGCCCCACGACCGGACCCAAAAAACTAAATATCATGTGTGTGTGTGTGTGTGTGTGTGTGTGTGTGTGTGTGTGTGTGTGTGTGTGTGTGCGCGCGCGTGCGCCAGTCCTGTGTGTGAACTCAAGACCTGGGCTCTGTGCCTGAGCTTATGTGCTCAAGTCTTGCTCTCTACCACTTGAACCACAGCTCCACTTCTAGCTGTTGTTTTTGTGCTTAATTGGGGCTAAGAATCTTACAGACTTTCCTGCCCAGGGTGGCTTTGAACCATGATTCTCACACCTCAGTCTCCTGAATAGTTAGGATTACAGGTTTGAGCCACCAGTACCCGGCAAATGTAAATTTTTGTTTGTTTGTTTGTTTTGCCGGTCATGGGGCCTGAACTGTGGGCCTGGGCGCTGTCCCTCAGCTCTTCAGCTCAATGCTAGCGCTCTACCACTGGAGCCACAGCGCCACTTCCGGCTTTTTCTGTTTATGTGATGCAGGGGAATCGAACCCAGGGAGGGCCTCATGCTTGCAAGGCATGCACTCTACCGCTGAGCTACCTTCCCAGCCCTGTAAATATTTTTTGAATCCATTTATTTTTCTACACACACACTGCTGCCACCCTTATAAAATCCCCCAAAACCTTTTATCTGCACATACTTTCAACCCCTCCCACCCATCTCCCTGACGGCCAAACATAGTGCCTTATGTTCACAAGTCTATTTCATTCTTTCCCTGAGCATAAAGATTGACCACATCTCCTGACTCCAGTTTCGCTGGAAAACAGGGAAGATGAGCTGACATAATGACATCTCCAAGGTAGATCCTAAAACCCATCTGCGTGGCTTATTGGCATGATTCAATGAGGGCTATACATAGAAGAAGTCAGGATCCCTGAATCACAGTGCACAAAGCTGCCTGCCAAATCTCCAAGTGGACTACAATAGCATTGAATGGTGTTGGTACCCTGCTGAAACCAATTGGTTCTAGATGTCTAGTTTTATGTGTGTGTGTGTGTATGTGTGTGTGTGTGTGTGTGTGTGTGTGTGCTGGTCCTGGGACTTGAACTCAGGGCGTGGGTGCTGTGAGGTTTTTTGCTGAGGTTTTTTGCTCAGGTCTAGTGCTCTACCACTTGAACCACTGCTCTACTTCTGGCTTTTTGGTGGTTCATTGGAGGTAAAAGTCTCAGACTTTCCTGCCCAGGATGGTTTTGAACTGCTGTCCACAGATCGCAGCCTCCAGAGTCTCTGGGATTACAGGTGAGAGCCACCAACAGCCTGTTTTCTTCCGCTAGTTTGGAATGCTACTTTTTCTTTCTTTTTAATCCTGAATGAGTGTTAAGGTTTTATCGATTCTTTTGTTTTTTCAAGACAAGTTCTCCTTATGTTGCCCTGTTTGGCCTTGAACTCATGATCTTCCTGTCTCCACCTCCCATAGTGCTAGGATTATAAGAATGCAACTCCTGTTCCTACTGGTTTCAAATATATTTTACGTATCTATTGAGATGATCGTGTGTTTTGTCCCCTTATCAATATGGTACTGTAGTTTGTTTCTGAAACTAAAATCTAAGGATCACATTCAGTGTACAAAACAGGGTGAGGAGCTGCACTAAGCTGAAGCAGATAGGCAATCCTGCAGCTACCAAGCTGGCTTGCTAGCTTCTCCCTTCCAGGTAATACTGGGCTCCACAGAAAACTGAAACATGTGCTAGGAACAGTCAGTGGCCCCCATGGATCCCATGCACAAGTCCTTGTTGGGCTTGGCTCTCTCAATCAAGCCCTAAGTCTCAGCCTCAGAAAACCTTGGTTGTCAGTGCTGGCAGGTTACAAGACCCTGGCTACTTTATAAGTCTCCCCCAAAGCATCCTGCAAATTACAGGTTATCCTAGCACTGAGCTCCAAATCCCACTCTCTCTTTTCTCCTTTGGCTTAAAGGCTGATCTAAGGAGGCTTAGAGTCCTTCACACTTGGCCTTTTTGGTGGCATCATTCCATTAGAAGTTACTTCAGGGCAACAGTTAAAGTAAAGTTGGCACACCTAAAACCCTGATTATAATTAACCAAAACCACAGAGGCTCCGTATCTCAAAGAGACTGTAGACAGTCCACTGATTACTTTTTGGGAAGACTAATTAAGAAACTATTACAGAAGATGAATATACCCCCACTTCCCCAAGTACACTATTGACATGAACAGATACACAATCGGTATAATAGTTGCTATATCACAGCCTTGTTCTTCCCAAAGAACACTATCTTATTCAGGAACAGGTAAAGGTTTGGGGAGAGGTGCTTAGTAGAAATAAATACTGTCCTTTTGATTAAAAATCTAACAGGTTGGCATTGAAGGAACACACACTATGGCCTAGAAAACCTCAACCTTAGGTGTTGCTTCCATGCCACTGACAGCATCTCAGAGAAGCTAGCAAGGATCACTCTCAAGGAGCATCTTGGGATGGCATGCACATCTTTGGGCTAATGGGCTAACTACATGGCCTCAACCTAATTTCCTAGAACTTCAGATCGGCCAGGTGTGGGTGGCTCACACCTGTAATCCTAGCTACAAGAGGCTGAGATCTGAGGATTGTGGCTCAAAGCCAGCCCAGGCAAGAAAGTCTGTAAGACTCTTATCTCCAATTAACCATCAGAAAACTGGATGTGGGCCTATGGCTCAATGTGGTGGAGCACTAGCCTTTGAACAAAAAAGTTCAGGGACAGCACTCAGGCCCTGAGTTTGAGCTCCATGGCCAACAAAAAGTTATCTAGATATATCTAAATAGATATATATGTATGTATGCATCTGCTGATCAAATAGTACTTAGCTCAGTAGTTCTCCACTTCTACCTACTAGAGAAATATTCCCTTGCAGTTTGTATTCTTCAAGTTGAACTTGTCTTCTCTATTTGACGATATTTGCCACAGTTTCCAAATTCCGGCATGTTTGTTGGGTACTGGGCAGGCGCAGCAGCAGCTTGGGCATAGACTGCCAAGTGACAAGGGCCTCACTGGAGCAGGAGGGACAATCCGGAAACACACATGGCCATGGGCAAACCTCACAACCAAGGCTTTTTTGCTCTTTGTTTTGTAATAGGTGGAAGAATCAAAGAAACAGGACACACAATTCTGATCAGGGGAGAGCTAGGATGGCGCTGTGACATGGAGATGGAAAAAACACCACCTCACATAACAGTGGCACTCTCAAAGTATGGACTCTGGGCCAGAAACTTCAGTGAAGCTTTCAGGAAAAAAAAAAAAAAAACGAAACAAAACCACACCACATGCTTTTTCTTATAACACTACAAACCCCACTACCATGTGCTTCATACACATCCAAGTACTGACGCTAGGCAAAATGTCCACAGTGCAGCTAGGACGTCCAAACCAGTCTTTAAATGCTACCATAAATCACCATTTAGCAGCATCCACAACCCCCATTCAAATCCTCCACTAACATAACCACTGAAACACGGCAATCCTTTTCTAGTAAAAACGGCCATCTACATTTGATGAATCAGACCCAATAGTGGGTAGATCATTCCACTTTTCATATAGTTGGCCCTTACAAATGGTGGATTCCAGCAGCCTAGAATGTTTTGATTTTCTGGAAGAAGACAAATGGAGAAATTGGATAGTGCCTTTATCCCACCACCACCCCAACTCACAGACCCAGGAAATGCAAGCAGTAGCTTGCAATCTCCTTAAATGGCGAGTACGACCAATACCTGCATGCGCCACTGCAGGGAGGGTAGCTTAGGGAAATATTCTTGCAATTTAGGAATGCATTTAGCCCCACAAAATTGGCATGGCACAAACAAAAGTGAAAACGTGGCCACACCAGCCCCCATCCTCACCACCAGCCCTTTCTCATACCTGATGCCTGCTTAACCTTACTTGTGGCATTATCTTAGCTCCAACATTTACCTTGCATCTCACCATGGTGCCACCCACACGCAGGCAAATCATGGACTTGCTGTAGGTGCCCCCTCCCACATCTCTGCCCTACACTGAAAGAAATGACCAGATCATCTAGGCTAATTGTCTCACTAGGACTGCTGTTGAGTCAGAAAGTTTAGCTGTTATAAAACAACACTTTTAAAAACGTAATACTGTTTATTTTAACTTCAAAAACATTTCAACATTCTAAACATACAAAAAAATAACAGAACGTTGCAAATTGTGTTTAAGTACAGAAGGTTCTTGAACTTTCCTTTGCTGACAATGAACAGTTCCAGTTTGTGTAAAAACAAAGGGTTTAAAACCTACCACACTTAACTAAAAAAAAAATACACTTCTCATGCCAGCTGACCCCCCCCCTTTCCACAGCTAAGAATGGCAGCAAATGCTATGTCACTATGTACAGAAACAAGACAACCTGAAGCTAAATGGATGCCCACTGCAGTGTCAACAGGTCCAGCCTCACAGTGCATGCCCTGAGCTACGGCCCCTCCAAAAGGCATCTTCCTCCACAGCCTCAACGCCAGGCAAGGAGCATCAAGAGTCTGTCTTGGTTGTTTTGTTCTTTTTACAAACTATAGATATGTACAGCTGGTAACTCAGGATTTCTAGCCAATAACCATAGAGTTAACACCACCTTACAGATTGAAAACAAAATGCCAGAAACATCTTCAAATGTTTTGTCACACCCACAGCAAAGTGCACAGAGAGGAGAACACGAGTGCCTTTTCTTTTTAAAAATGTTTGCAAATATGTACAACTTTGATACAGTTTCAGGTGCTCTGGACACCCATGGCTACCTTCATGTAAACCACTGACAAAATTTCTAGAGCACTTTGAGAGACTACAATGATCGCGATCAAATTTTGTAATTAAACCTAATAAGAGCAATAGACACGTCTCAAATAAGAGATGTGCCGATCACGGCGCTCCCCTACTCTAAGATATTCACAAGGAGACAGATCAATAGGTTTTTTTTTATTCATCATCCTCCTCCTCCTCCTCTTCTTCCTCCTCTTCCTCTTCTTCATCTTCATCTTCCACCTTTTTCCGGGCAACTTTAGCAGGACCTTTAGCACCATCAAATTTCCCTTTAGATTTGTAATCAGCAACATCCTAGAAGGAACAGGAAACACATTCCAAGTGAGTAGCCAAGTTCACCTTGCTGTTAGACCAAAAGGTAAGTCCTCAACTCAGACAAGCAGCAGGCACTGATAACAAGGGAGCATGGGACTCTGTTCTATGTCAACATCTGTTTTTCATCCAGTCAAATTTTAACTGGGGTATTCTACCCCAGTATCCTTCAAGTCAAGTGAAGATGTGACCCCCAGTAAAACATTTTTTGTAGGAAGAGTGAAGGGCAGTCAGTGGTAGGTAAGGTAGTGGGCCCCTGGGTTTCACTGTGAGCAAGCCAAGAGGAAAAAAAATACTGGATGAGGAAAAAATTCAAGCTTGCCTAAAGTCATCTTAGTCTGCATGACAAAGAGCTGTGAGAAGTGTAAATAGGAGCATAGAAGGCTGACCTTATAGGGAGAAGGGCCTCTGCATGCTAGGCTGACTACATTAGCATAGCCACGCCCCCACTATTACCCACAAAAAGCAGGGCAAAATAGTGTACCATACCTTTTCATACTTCTCTTTCAGCTTTGCAGCCTTGGTGATGTAGGGCTGTTTCTCATTATCACTTAAGTTGTTCCACATCTCACCCAGTTTCTTGGCCACATCACCAATAGAGATGCCAGGGTTTGTAGACTTGATCTTGGGACGAAATTCTGAGCAGAAAAGGAAAAATCCAGACCTTGTGGAAGAGAAATACATATATTAAATGAAAATGGACAAAAAGATTAGTTTAGGTTAAATTCCTAAGTTCCTCAGCTTATATATATTTTTCCTTTCATTCTGAGACACAGGTCTTACTATGTACCTCACACTGACCTTGAACTCACAATCAATCTTCCCTGACTCACTCTCCTAAGATCCAGAACTGGAGGCATCTATCACCATATCCAACTTGAGTTTATATTATTTTTAGCATGAAGATCTCTTATCAAAGTGAAAATTGTATTGTGCACAGAACATTAAAAGTCCTGATGGGTTTTAGGAAGGTCTCACCACACAACTATACACAGGATTCTACAAAGAGTCCACAATGTTACTGAAAGGTACTATGCTCTAGCTTTGCTTTACTTGGTAAATAGTTTTTTTTTTTTAAACGTGCCTATGGCTGGCACCCAGAAAGAAAGAGGCCTGCCTTTCTACTGCGAAAGCCAACCAGCAGTGTGCACGAACACACAAAATACCCAGTATCTACAAACATCACCCTTAACAATATGGACAACACATCAACCTTGAACAGGGGGGGTTCAAGCTTAAAGTCCTTGATCATCGAGAGCAGCGACCTGAGATCTAATGTCAGTAGTACCGCACCCCCAAAAGCTGAAAGTACAGACGATTTTGCATTAAGTATCTCAACATCCTTACATAAATTGACTTGAAAAGGGAAAGCCGTGAGTTATTGCAAATCCTAGAGTTACTTACGGTGGTCTCTTGGGGGCATTTGGATCCTTTTTCTTTTTGCCTCCCTTAGCTGGTCCGTAATCCTTCATCTCTCGATCATAGCGCACCTTATCTGCTTTTGCCATCTCATCAAATTTAGCTTTCTCCTTCCCAGACATTGTCTGCAAAGAGCAAGACCTGTTAACTAAATTGCTGAAAAAACTGACAACTCGCCTGCCCAACTGGGCATCTGCAAAACTACTTGCAAAAGGAGGTAAAGGCTTCACATCCCCTGTGGGGTTTTAAAAATACACACCTCCAAAGACAAGAAAGAGCAGTCTGGGTTTGAAGAAGCCAGCCACCTGGGGTGATTTTGAAGGACAACAATTCCCCCTCTGCTCCCCCTCCCCCAGTGTAAACTAAGACTAGTATGAACATACAAAGTAGAATACCTTCCATCTCTCTGAGCATTTCTTGGAAAATTCTGCAAAATTGACAGGAACTTCTGGGTTTTTCTTCTTATGCTCTTCCCTGCAAGTCTGCACAAAAAAGGCATATGCAGACATCTTGCCCTTTGGTTTTTTGGGGTCACCTTTACCCATGTTGACTGTGATGGACAGAAGACAAAAGGGGAAAAAGCTCCGTAAAATATACAATTATAAAGAGATGTCAAAAGCAGAGTAAACCTTGTAAGTTTTCTATGAGGAACCCGCCTCTCCGCCACACCTGATACCACGTCAGAAGGCAGAGTAGCAAGGAAATCAGCTTCACTGTCTCTTGTCATTTAACTTTTGACCAGCGTGAAGCGCGCTGGTTTGCAAGTTACTTCTCCAGAGCGGATCAAGTTCTTCAAATGGGGTTGGATCGCCTACTTGGGTGCTGGGGACTGCATGACTGAGCTACTACGTTTTGTAAACAACCATAAAGCGCCAAGAGGGGATATTTGTAAGGGGGTTGGTGGCAGATGATAGAGAGTTAAGGCTAGGTGGTTGCCCTTTTACTGCTCCATTTAAAACATCACCTTCACCGGCTGCTAAACCAAATCCAATCAAAGCAAAAGCTTTAAATAGAAATACAAGAAATGTCGTTATTGTTGATGTATTGGGGTTAGAAAAACCAGCATTTGCAATCCTCCCAGAGCAGGTATCTCTTGGGCGAGGAGTGGAAATCCGTCACTTGTTCACTGTAAAGAGGATGGGACATAGAAAGCGCTGGGGTGACCCATGTGTACGGATGGCCAAATCCAGGTCCAGCCCGGCATACTTTTCCTAAAGTTTCCAAATGAAAATGCAGCTGTGGCATGTCATCGTTCCTGTCCCCCCCCCCCAGCTTCCCGCCATCTTTTCCTTTTCCCACACCCAAGGTCATCATGTAAAACCAAAAGCGCTTCCCATGGTAGCGCCCGCCTGCGGGGGGCTGCATTAGCCCCGCAGTGGCCGTACGGGCAGGGCGGGGCGGGCCGAGGCCGGACTCGGAATCCGGCCAGCACCGGCCAGCAGCCGACACCCGCACCCAACCAACCGCCTCAGGCTCTGGGCCGGGCCCTCCGGACACCCGTAATTCACCTTCCATTTTGTCAAATGCCTCCGGATGAAAGAAAGTGCCCGTGA
>NW_012267305.1:1221445-1381965 GCF_000151885.1 Dipodomys ordii
ACAAAGGCGCCCGTGCAGCCATGACGCTCCGCCGCGCCGGAGCCCGCGGTGGCGCCCCCCGTCCTCCCCGTTGCCCGCCCCGGGGCCGACTGTGCTACCCGCCTCCCGAGCCCGCCGCCCACCTCTCCTCCCATCGCCGGAGTCACGCACCACGCCGCGCCAGCCACCATGTTACCCCGCGGCGGTAGCGACAGACGACGAGCGGGGGGCAGCTGGCCCACACACCCCCCCACCCTGGGCTGCCGGGCGCTCCGCGACGGCCATGTTAATGCAGGGCCATCAGCGAAGCCCGCGGGCCCGAGCGCCGCCGGCTCAGAGCCGCCAGCGAAGTTTGCCCGCGCCGCAGTCCCCGCCGGGCGCTCGCCGCCCGCCCGCCGCGTCCGTCCCGGGCTGGACGCCTCAGCACCGCCCTCGGCTCCCGCTCCTGCCCGCTGCCGCTGCCGCCCGGCGCTGGAACACGCGCCTCGCCTGCTTTGCCCACAGCCGCAGCCGCCCCTTCATCCCCTCCGCTCCCGCCCCAGCTGTGGGCACATCTGGCCTGGAAGGAGGGCTGCCCTTCGGCCAACACGGGCTCCGCGGAGAGGCCGACAGCCCACACCCGGGAGCAGAGGAGAAAGCATTTTGAAAAGTTTAAACACCTGAATCGCTGCTTCCTTCCCGTCCACCTAGCTAGACAGAAGGCGAAGGAGCGGGAAGGGCGCGGGAGGCGAGGCAGTGGGAGGCGGCGGCGGCAGGCGCGCTCGCTCGCTCAGTCGCTCGTTTAGTGGCTCGCTCGCTCCCTCGCTCGCTCGCGGAGGTGCGGCCCGGAAAGTTGTGAGGGCGCTGCGGCGGCAGCAGCGGCGGCGGCGGCGGCCGTGGCGACGAGCGCGGGCCGTGCGAAACGTACCTGTATTGTTCGCTAGTCTGGGCAGCGCAGGGCACGACGCGCGGCTCAGCACTCCCCAACCTCGCGCTAGCTGCCTCCACGAGAGCCGCCTGATTGGCCAGCGGGCTCCGCCGTTTAAAACAGCCTCCTCGCCCAACCATTGGCTGAGAGCCTCATGCATATTAAGTAGGCTCTGGCGCCCATTGGGCGCGGCCTCTGGGATTATTCATTCAAACAGAACAACCCGCCGACGCCGGTGTCTTGAGGCAAAACACAGAATAAAAATATTCTCACACCCCACCTCCTCCCCTCGCCGACCCCGCACTACCAGCCCGAAGTCTAACTTTGGAGAGGTGGTTTCGACTTTCCCGGAGGTCTTGCCCTCAGACGAGCAAAGTGAGTCTCGTGGCTCTGCCCTCTGCTCCCTAGACGCGCCAGCTGGGGCGCCCCACAACCTGGCCCCTGGCCCTCAGTAAGCGCCTGTGCCCCCGGAAAACCTCCCCGGACCGACCACCGACGGCTGACAGTCTTCCACCTGTATCCAGGTCCGCCGAGCAGGAGCAAGGTCCCGGCTGGAGCCAGGTCCCCATGTCCCGCCAAGAGCAACCCTGCACGCACACTGGCTCGGCGCCTACGGATCGCACTCAGCTAGGCTCTTGCCAGTAAATGCGAGAAAATCTGTATTGGCGCCTGCAATTGCAGAAACGGCGGGCTTCGGGGAGCTAGAAGTGGAGATCGGAGTTTTCAAAAATGGATGTCAATTGCAGTTTTGGACACTCTGGGTAGAAGTGACATGGCCTGCCTTCCCTTTCGTGACACACCCCCGATAAAGTACTCGAATGACAGAAAATTTCAGACATGGAAATGGGGAAGAAAATCATTCAAAAGCAGGAACTCCCCTTTCCAAAAGTGAAGAAAGCTATTTATGATTCTCCTATTTAGGCAGAAGAGCCAACAGAACATGAGTTTATCAAATGCCCTTTACAGAAGTAAGGACTGAGTTTCGAAATGTGCAAGACAAACGGCCGCTCACAAGCATCCAACCCTCTGCCGCACTCTTTCTCACTCAACGCTGGCATTCTACCACTTGAGGGACAGCTCCACTAGCTGCCATACACTTGCCAACGTATGGCTCTGAGCTTCTGCAGCCAGTCTTCGAAATCAAAAGGCACATGCAGTGCTGATTTGGAAAAGAGCCAATAGGTAGCAAACCATTATCCCAGGCCCACACTAGGACTTGATAAGGTTGTGCTTATGTACCTCTACTCCTAGTGATCTTCTCAGCTCCCTTCTAGCTTAACCATCTCCCAGCCTTCAGATCACTCACACCTCAGAGTTCTCATGACGGCGTAGACCTTTCCTCCAACCATCTCCCAGCCTTCAGATCACTCACACCTCAGAGTTCTCATGACGGCGTAGACCTTTCCTCCAGCAGCGAGCCCCATCTCATATAAGCGCATTATCAGGACCCCCCCATCTGCTCACATTACATCCAACCCCCTTCACCCTGCCTCTGCTGCCACAATCTATAAGGTAGGTACCCAGTACCTTATAGGCCAAACCACTCCACAAGTGGCTCCATGGCACCCCATCAAGACCTCTCCTTCCCCACCCCACCCCACTCCCCCTATTTGCCTAATCTTTTCAGTACATACATTGGATTTCCAAGTTATTCAATGGTACAGTGTCAATCGACGGAAAGGTTCTGTTCCAAGGAGCATCTTCAATCAAAGGAACACTGTCTTTCGAAGATTTACTCCTAGAAATAGCTTCAATCAAAGGAAGACTGTCCTTCGAAGTAACAGTTTCATTTGGAAGAATTGCTTTGTTCCTAAGAACACCTTCAATCAAAGGAAGAGTTTCCTTCAAAGAAACAGGATCATCCAAAGGAAGACTTCCATCCTTAGGAAGAATTTCATCTGAAAAAACAGTTTTGTTCCTAGGAACAGATTCAATTAAAGGAAGACCTCCCTTCAAAGGAACACCTTCATCGGAAAGAAGATTTTTGTTCCTAGAAAGAGCTTCGATCATTGGAAGAGTTTCCTTCGAAGGAAGACTTTCCATGTCTACTCTATAGAAGACCTAGTCTTGTATGAGCTTAACCTTGTAGTGGAGGTTGCCTTGAGCAGAACTTTAAGGAAAATGTCTATGACATCACTCAGTGTCAGAGATCTGAAGTTGGTTGCCATGCTTCCCAACTCACATACCATGCCAAGACACCATATGCTCCTCAGATCCAGCCTCCCTACTCCTCCAATCCCTGCCAGTAAATCTCCACTTAGAGGCCCATCGCTGCTTTGTTTACCTTTTGCGGCAGCCTGAGTGGCCAAATGGATTCCTACCTCACCCAAACTCTCAATTTAATCCCATGCAGTATACTATTAGTGGCTAGGCAAGATGGTATGCTTGTAATGCATACACTCTGGAGGCTGAGTCAGGAAGATGTCAAGTTAGAGGCCATCCTGGGCTTCCTATGCAGGCCAGCCCCATGTAAAAGAAAAACATGTAGTAACGAATAGCAGAAGGGAGATAGGGGAGGAGTAGAACAGGAAGGAAGAAAGAAGAAAGGAAGGAAGATGAGAGAGGCCTTGGGCCCTGTCACAATTCTTGGGATGTATTTTGCCATGACACTCCACCTCTTCCAGCATCAATATCCTCTGTCAAACAGATTCAACCCACTTTACCTGCGTACACCACTGTCCAATCAAATGTTGAGAGTAGCTATTAGTGAAAAGTAGACTGACTGATCAAAAGCTTCCAGGGGACTGGGTCCTACTCAGCTCAACCCATGCTAGAGGAATTTTCTCACATGTTCCTGGTCCTGAGTTCCATCCCCCGCACAAGAGAGAGAAGTGGGGGGGGCAGATGGACGCACAGACACACAGAGACAGACAACAAGTGGCAGAGAGACAGAGTCAAAGAGACAGAGGAAGGAGGAAGAGGAAGAAAAGGAGGCTAAGGAGAAGGCACCATCTCAGGAGAAGCCTAAAGAATAATCTGGAAGGTAAAAAGTTACAGATAGCCAAGGGCCCCAAGATTCAACCTGGTGTCAGGGTCTCAAGGCAAATCAGTGTCCCTGTTCAGAGCAGCCGAGGTTCCCTGGGAGCCTCTTTGCTTGAAACACCGAGGACAGTGAAGCAAGTGAGCACGTGAGGACGATGCTTTGGCACCTGTCTTGGGCATCCTAGAAAGCCCTTTAACCCCATCAGTCACCTCAGAGACCCTCACATGAATCAAAGCTTACACACAAAGGAGAACTTCCGACCAGAATCCCTTAATCTGCTTGGCTGCCTGGACAAGTTGTGAAAACACGAAAAGTAAACAAAAAAAGAAGAGTGGCAAATACTATGTAAAGAGATTTTCCATTCCTGTCAGTTGAAGGCCCCCAAAAGATTAAGAGGAATCCTTGTCATTCAAAACAAATGAAACTCTGATCCTTTGATCTACCTCAAACCCCACCCCACATCTACACACAGGCCCCAAAGTGTTCTTTAGCTGCCCAGAGCTTAAAGGTGACTTCCCAGAGGCCCACTCAAACCATGTGTTTCAGAGGTGGTTGAGGCCTGGAGCACTGTTGGAAGAGCTATGGAGTTACATAGCTATGCATGAGCTATGTGATACTCTAGCCCAGCCTCCTAGGACCACAGGATACAGTGGCCAAATGTGCCCAAATCCCCACAGGGTCAGTGGTAGAGCCAAGGGCTGGAAGCCTAATCTCTCACATTTTAGTATTGCTCTTGCTTTTCTCCTAGCACGGACACTGCACCATTGGGTGAGTGGTGAGTTGGCCAGAGTAGCCAGTGCCCTTCAAGAAGGATGCTGAATTCCGAAGAGTGATCTGAAGGCGGAGCCTCTTCTGAGGCCTGTCCCAGGGCAGACTCAGAGCCCCTAGGAATGTGAAAGCTTGCAGAACTAGAGAGCTCCTGTGAAGTTTGTGTGTCTATTTCCCACTTCAGTGGCAGCCAAGGGTGGACCTACTCCCTGACCTCCCATGGGAGATAGAAGGAAGGCCACTCCTTTCCTCAGCATTGCCGTCCCTCTACACAGAGGTGGGAGGCACAAGCCACCTGTCATAGGAACTCCTGGGAAAGTGGCACAGGAAGCCAGGCACTGTGGTTCAGAGCAGACATCATGTTGGCAGCAGGTTCACTAGCTCCCTGAGTTCTGACTGGCTAATGTGGTGGCCCTTGTCTGCATGCCTGTATAAAGCACAGACCAGGCTCCGAGTCACTGAGCAGGCAATGAGCTAGCCTCCTGATTACCACCATCACCTTGACAAAAGGTAGGAGCCGTTTCTCTCCACCTGAAGCAAAGGAAATCCTGCAAGGGGCGGGAGGTGAGGATGACCGTTTTCTACATCAAGTCAAGATTGGCATTTAAGTGGGCTAGGAAGGTGGCTCAGTGGTAGAGTGCTTGCCTTGCATGAATGAGGCCCTGGGTTCGTTTCCTCAGCACCACACAAGCAGAAAAATCTGGAAGTGGTGCTGTTGCTCAAGTGGTAGAGTGCTCACCTTGAGCTGAAGAGCTGAGGGACAGCACCCAGGCCCAGAGTTCAGGCCCCACGACCAACCAAAAAAAGAAAAAGATGGGCATTTAAACATTGCTTCTGGAAGTCAGGGTCACATCTATACTCCTACCTTCTCAGAAGGCTGCTAGGGATCTTGGTTCAAAAGCAGATTGGGCAGAAAAATCCTTAAGATGCCATCTTCAGTTAACCAGCCAACAGCCAGGCTAGAGACATGGCTCAAGTACTAGAGCACCTAGCCAAGATCAAGCAAGTACAACTTCCAACCCAGTACTTTCTGAAGTTATAGCTGTTATTCAGAGATGGAATTGTTGTCTAGCAACAGAAACTCCACCCTCAGCACTAGAATGAAACCCTAAACCAAAATGATCCTCACTCCCTCTCATCTAAGGGTGTCCTGAGGAATGCCAGAGAGGCTTCACAAGGGGTCCTCAAGCAATATCACTCTCCTATTTTCCTTCCTACCCTCATCGCAAAACACTCCTGCAAAGCACAGAACAGCAAACAAACCTGCAAGGCATCCTGTGCTGAGAGAGGCTCCAGCCAGACCTCACTTGCCCTCCCTACTTCACTGTACTGCAAGAGGACTCTACACACAGGCCAGTAGATAATGAAAGCATGTCTCTGGAAAGACCACACTCCACAGACCACAAGCCTGTAAGGGACTTCCCCAACCTCAGGTCTGTTTTCCTTCTTAGGCTCCCATCTGCTTGGGGCTGGCTACAAACCACAATGCTCAGATCTCAGCCTACTGAGTAGCCAGGGTTACAGGCATGAACCACTGGTGCCCAGCTCCTCCATCATTTTAAGGCAAATTTCAGTGTTCTGCCCTTTCTGTCACTGTGAGCATTGCTGCCTTTGCCTGAGGAAGTCCTTTGGCCCTAAAGGCCTTACCCCAGTCACCCTATTCCCCTGGGAAGGCTCCCTCACTTTCAGGGCTCTACTCTCGTTTGTGGTACTTCTCCCAGCTGTCATCGGCCACTACTTGAGTGACGAATGCCAGTTTTAGTTGATCTTTCTGGAAAAAAGCGCAGGCCCTGGGGGTCTCAGAGTCCCTGGGAAGTATTTATGAATGAACTAAGGCAGTGGATGGCAAAGGAGCCAAGCAACCATCTGTGGGGACTTGTGGTCTACACCCCAACAAGGAAGAACACCTGGCTGCGAGGCCATAGCACCCCAATGCTGGAGGACAAATGCCAGTCCCAGGAAGGACTTCATTCACTTAGGCAGAACATTTGCTGTCGAATCACAGGGTTTCTAGAGGGAGGAAGGACACACCTCTTTGGCTTGCAAAAGGAGCTCCAAATTCCCAAGGGCCTGGCCCAATAGCACCACCCAACTGTATTTTGGTTGAATACAGTGGGAAAGAGCCAGAACTGCCCTGGGGGGATTGACAGCCAGCCAGCCAGCCACACGGTAGCTAGGTGACTCCCATAAGTCACTTCACCTCTCTGTGGCCAAAATGAGCTCAGTAAGAGTACCCATTTCATTAACAGTGGGTATGACTTTTGGTGGTGGTGGTGGGGGTGGTCATGGGGCTTGAACTGAAGGACTGGATACTGTCTCTGAGCTCTTTTGCTCAAGGCTAATGCTCTACCACTTTGAGCCACAGAACCACTTCTGGTTTTCTGATGTGTAATGACAGATAAGTGTCTCGTGGATTTTCAGGCTCAGGCTGGCTTCAAACTGCGATCATCAGATTTCAGCTTCCTGAGTACCTGGGCTTACAGTTGAGAGTCACCAGTGCCTGGCTCAAGTACTATTTTGTGTGTGTCTGCCAGTACTGGGGCTTGAACTCAGGACTGCCGCTTGCTTAGCTTTTGTTTTTGTTTTTGCCCAAAGATAGCACTCTACCACTTGAACCACAACTCCATTTATGTCATTTTGCTGGTTAATTGGAACCAAGAGTCTCAACGATTTATCTGCCTGGGCTGGCTTCAAACCCTGCTCCTCAAGATCTCAACCTCTTTAGTAATTAGGATTATAGGTGGGAGCCATCAGTACCAGGCTCTACAGAAGGAGTTATTGAATTGTGATGGTGAAATGAATCACTGCTTCTGAAGGACTTAGAGCCATGCCTGGTGCAAAATACACAGCCAGGAAGGGCTTGCAGTGGAGAAGGGGGTCTCCTCTCATTCCACTCTTGTTTTTGTCTTTTTGTGGAAAATATCTCCAGGGCTCTTTCTTGCCCTCCTACCTCCTGTGGTGGAAGATCCCTTGGGGTGTAAGTTATCTGGGGGCAGGTGCCAGACAAGGGCAGGAATTTTTCCTTTCCTGAATACTAGATATGAGCTCTAAGTGGAGGAAGCTGCTGGTTCCATGGTCTTGGGGTGAGAGAGAGAGGGGTGTATTTGTATTCACAAACATCCTCTCCTTGGCAATCTTTAATCTTTTCTAATGATTCTGGACCGCTCCGTGGTGCTGAGGATGGATGCTAGGCCCTCTCACATGTTAAGCATGCATTCTACCACAGCTGTAGAAAGCTTGGAAACTATGGCAGGCCTCTTAAGAACAGCTTGCCCACAGCTTGCTAGGCAGGCACTCTACACCCTTGAGTCACAGGCTTAGCGATCCTGTTAATTCGGTTTCCTGTGTCCTGAATCCAGCAGCTTCTCCCTTCCTCAAAAGTACCAAGAACGCCAAGCACCAGTGACTCAGGACTGTAATCCTAGCTACTCAGGAGGTTCTCAACCTGAGCACCAAGTTTCAAAGGCAGCCTAGACAGACAAATCTGAGAGTTATGTCTAATTAGCCAGCCAAAAGCCAAAAACAGAGTGGTGTCTTTTCTATCAAAATAGTTTGCTTCCTTCCTTTTCTCTTAACTTCAAAAGACTTGTTTTTCTGACCTTTCTGCTTTGCCCAGGTGGCTGGGCCCTTGGTAATTAGGTTTTCGTTACATTCTTTTGCTAATACACTTAAGACATCTTGTTTACCAGCTCCTATAATTTTAGCTACATTCTGTTCATTAAGCCACATCCTCTTGTGCAGACTGTGAAACTGAACTCAGTCAATGTGAGCAGAGGGGTGGGGCCTGGTGAGTTAGAGGTTAAAAAAAAATGAGTAGCTTACCTGTTCTCTGTACTTGCTTGCCAGGTTTTTTTTTTTTTTTTTGGTGGTGGTGGTGGTGGGGCTTGAACTCAGGACCTGGGCATTTGCCAAAGTTTTCGCTGATAGTATACCCTTCTGCAAAAGTAAGCTTTGCCTTACCAAGATCCTTTACTCCTCCACAACACCCCAGCATCCTAAGTCATTTTGCAAAGTGCCAACCTTCAGTGAAAAAGCCAAGCAAGAGCAGGAAGGCCTGAGTTCACACACATACACACACACACACACACACACACACACACACACACACACACACACAGAGTACCTATAGCAGCCTGACAGCTGCCTGACAGCTACAATGGCTCTCTCAACTGTGTTCCTGCTAAGCTCTCTCCTATCATCCATTCTCCATGTAGCAATGAGAGAGACCTTGTATACATGGGCATTTTCTATTCAATTTGATAACTTTTCATGATCCTCCATAGTGTAGGGATAAAGCCACAGGGAGACCTTTCAAGAGTTGCTTCTGAGCCTGCTTCCTAGCTACTCAGGAGGTGGAGATCTGAGGATCGTGGTTCAAAGGCAGCTTGGGCAGGAAGTTCCGTGAGACTCCTATCTCCAATAAACCACTAGAAAACCAGAAGTGGCACTGTTGTTCAAGCGGTAGAGTGCTCGCCTTGAGCTGAAGAGTGCAGGCACAGCTCCCAGGCCCAGAGTTCAAGCCCCACGACCGACAAAAAAATAAAGAAGAGTTGCTTCTGCCAAATTCCTCCCACTCCCGCCCCCCAATCCCACCCACAGGGATTTTGCATCCACCTCCAACTTCTCTGCGTCTAAGCACTTGGCTCACAGTATTCCTAAGAACTCCACTGCCCTTTCCCCTTCATCTCTATGGAGATCCTGCTTACTTTTCACTCAATACCTTCCTCTTGAGGCTTGCTAGATACCAAAGCCTGCCTTGGGTTGAAATGAACCTTCCCATCCCTACATGAGCCTGCAGCAAGGTGAGCTGGCTATTCCAGGTACTTGGGTACCTGCTTGCTCCTCCAGTGGCAAAAGTGCTCACAGTGTGGGAGCCGCCTTCCCTCCTCCCAAGAAACACACGTGGGAAACGTAACACCCAACGCACCAGTGTAGGAAGACATTTATGTCATGAGGGCTTGGCCTGATGAATGGATTCGTGCCCATTATAAAAGAGAGTGAAGTCAGGCCCTGGTGGCTCATCCTCGGGAGGCTGAGGTTTGAGGATGGAGGTTTGAAGCCAGCCCAGGCAGGAAAATCCCTGGGACTCTTATCTATTATTAATACCCCTGAACTGGAAGTGAAGGTATGGTTTGAGTGGTAGAGTGCCAGCCTTGAGCACAAAAGCTCAGGGTCAGCTTCCAGCCCTGAGTTCAAGCCTCAGCTGGCACACACACACACAATGCTTGAGGTAGGAGCCCAGTCATGGTTCCTCAGCTATGGGATGCCTTCTCTGCTATAGGATATCAAGAAGGCCCTTGCCATGTACAGCCCTCCCCACTGGATGCCCCCACCTTCCCGATCCATGAGCCAAATACATTTCTGTTCATTATAAATGACCCAGTCTGAGGGATGCTGTGATAGCAGCACAAAATGGACCATTTGGTCCCGGGTAGGAACTTGGAATCAAATTGCAACAGAATTGAATTAGCTGGCTGGTGTTCAGTGATGAGGAGCAGCATTGTTTGGTAATAAGTGCAGCAACCTAAAAGCCTGGGAAGGCAGGGGGGGGGAGGATACTGGGGATGACGAGGGAGAAAGAAAGATCTGCAGTGGCCTTGCTGCCCTGCCTGCTGCAGCCGCCAGCCGCTGTGGCCTCTGGGAAGTGCTTCCCGCGAGCTTCCTGCCTTTCATCTTAAAAGCTGGTGGTGATAATGTTGATGAGGGGTCACACTGCAACCCAGCTTCTGAACACACTGTGGGGGCTGCAGAGATTAGAGAGTGCCAAATTAGACCTCTCTCTCTCCCTCTCTCTTTCTCCCTCTCTCTTTCTCCCTCTCTCTCTCCCCTTCTCTCCCCCCTTTCCCTCTCTTTCGCCCTCCCTTTCTCTCCCCCCCTTCCCTCTCTCTCTCTTTCCTTCTCTCTCCTATTCTTGCTCCACTAACATGGCTCCTGATTAGTTGATGAGCCAGCATATGTTGCTAGCTCATTTAAATATTTATGGTGAGATTTCAAATCACCTCTTAGCATGCAGGAGTGTTGACTCTGTGCAAGAGCCATTAGCATCTGGATGGAGAGTTCAGTCCCGGCATCAAGGTCACCTGGGTGTGACGGCCAGAGCCAATCCTGGAACCCAGGGCTCTTGGCTCACTTCTTGGGGATCTTCCCTTTGGACCCCCTGTCAAATGGGGACTAGAGTGCTGTTGATGGGTTGGAAATGGCCATGTTTATCTGGCATGAATAGCAAAGAGGCACATAAATGTTGGGGAAAGGGGATGAAGGAGATAGAGATAGTAAAATAGTTCATTACTGGCTGAGGGTAGAGTGAGTAATCTAGAGTCCGAACCCCCCGCCCCAAGCCCTGCCCCACAAGGGTAAATTCATTGGAGTTCAGACTCTGTACGGGCCCCTGCTCTCACCAGTAGACCAAGACAGGGGGAGATTCCTCAATCCCTACCTTACTTTGGGCTCTTGATGAACTTGGATCCAGATGAGTGCAGGCCCAGCAGTTGTACTGCAGTCCAGAATGGCTCACTAACCTGGCCTAGTGAGACTGGACCCAGGCACTGGATCTCAGTCCTGCTTAAGTCCTGTCAGCCATACCTGGCTTGCTGTCAGTTTGGCTTAAAAGCTTTGGACTCACAGGGACTTGGGATCAAGTCACCATGCTGACACCTCCTAGCTGACACCTTCAAGTAAAATGAGTCTTGTGATACCTGACTCAGTGTTGAGAATTACAGGGGTTAGTGCTGGGTTAGTCTGGTACATAGCCAGGCACACAGAAAACAGTTCATAGATGTTATTTTTCCAGAAAGGTGGAATTACAGATACTCCATTATTCTCTTTGCTTCTACTATCTAACACTAAGCAGGAATTATTTTCATGACTAGAAACATAGTATAGTGTAGAGGGAGATAAACGATTGTTTTTGCAACACATATTTTTGAAGCTGCAAAGCCTCACAAGTCTTCTATTGTGAGAGGGTGGACAGAAAGTGTCACCAGACCATAGGACCAAAGCGCCCAAGATGGGAGGTAAATTAATGGAACTATGATCTTAACATAGGCTCTGGGACCTGCCCTTGCTTTTTTTTTTTTTTTTTGCTACTGTTCTGTGGACAATCATGGTACAGGCTGTTCTTTGGCAGTAAAGCCAATGAAAACAAAACCAACTCATAACTCTCATTCAGCCTTTATAAAAATAAAACCAGCATGGCTCAGGTAGAACTCTTCATGATATAGAAATGAAGTGCCCAATAAATAGGTGGGCTAAATACTTAAAGAGAAACTTCCCTGAAGAGGAAAGAAGGATGGCCAATAGACACATGAAGAAATGCTCAACCTCTCTAGCTATAAAAGAAATGCAAATCAAGACAACATCGAGATACCACCTCACCCCACTTAGAATGGCTAGAATCAAGAATTCCAATAACAACAGATGCTGGAGGGGATGTGGACAGAAGGGAATCTTACTACATTGTTGGTGGGAGTGTAAACTTGTTCAACCATTTTGGAAAGTAGTATGGAGGTTCCTCAAAAAGACTCCACATAGAGCTCCCCTATGACCCAGCAATTCCACTTTTGGGCATTTACCCAAATGATCACAAACAAGACCATAGTAAAGCTACCAGCACAACTATGTTTACTGCAACATTATTTACCATAGCTAAGATATGGGACCAATGCAGACGCCCTTCAGTAGATGAATGGATCAAGAAAATGTGGTCTATATACACAATGGAATGCTATGCCTCCATCAGAAAGAATGGCATTGCCCCATTTGTTAGGAAATGGAAAGACTTGGAAAAAATTATATTAAGTGAAGTAAGCCAGACCCATGATTTCCCTTATTTGCAATTACTAGTATATGTCTGAGACAAGCAGAAACGGTCAGAGAAGTTGATGTTAGGTGAAATAAACTCCAAGGTAAGGACTCAAATGTTTTTTCTTTCTTGTGATTGTTTCTAACATTTTTTGGGGGGAGGGAGGTCCGGTCGTGGGGCCTGAACTCTGGGCCTGGGCGCTGTCCCTCAGCTCTTCAGTTCAAGGCTAGCGCTCTACCCCTTGAGCCACAGCGCCACTTCCGGCTTTTTCCTTTTTGCTTATGTGGTGCTGGGGAATTGAACCCAGGGCCTCAGGCATGCAAGGCAAGGGCTCTACCACTGAGCCACCTTCCCAGCCCCTCTAACATATTTATAAGATAATTTTTTGTGTTGC
Organism: Dipodomys ordii; assembly: GCF_000151885.1. Taxonomy (NCBI): domain Eukaryota; kingdom Metazoa; phylum Chordata; class Mammalia; order Rodentia; family Heteromyidae; genus Dipodomys; species Dipodomys ordii. The sequence goes on from NW_012267305.1 coordinate 1,234,278, forward strand.
TTTGTATGTTCCTCCCCCATGGTATAACCCCTGTTTTCACTGTATTTGATGTTGGTATAATTTGTGGGGGGGAGGAAGGGAAAAACCAAATTGTTTAAATAGGGATACAGGTGGATCCATTGCAACAATGAGATGTACAAGACGTTAGGTCGAAAAACGAACTTTACAATTTTGGCCCAGTGTGGGGGATGGTGGTGGAGGGGGGTGGAGGGATGAGGGGGGAAGGGGGATGCAGGAGTGTGGGGGGGGAGATGGGAAGGGATGGTAAGGGGAAACAAAGGAGGAGGCAACAATGTTTGATAAGAAATGCACTCATTATCTTGCCCATGTAATTGTAACCCCTCTGTACGGCACTTTCACAATTAAAAAAAAAGAATAAAAAATAAGAAATGAAGCTTAGATTCCCTGTTTCTGAATCGAATATAAAATAGTAACACTATTCTTTTAGTTCTTTAAGACATAGGTATGCAGAGGAAGCTTCTGATGGTAATTATTTAGGGGAAAGGCATCTTAGGACCTTATTAGTGAGCGTTGGTGGTAGTCTGCAAAATGGTCTTCCTCTCACATATAGATGCCTGGACCCCAGTGTAACAGTACTGGAAGCTAGTAGGATTTTTTTGAGGCAGGAACTAGTGAGAAGGCATTAGGCCATCACTACCTCAGAAGGGATTCATGAACACCTTGCAGGCCTGGGTTAGTTCTGTGGACAGAGCATTGTTATCAAATGAAATCACACGCATACATAACCTTTTCTGCATGAGCCAGTTTCCTTTTCCAATTGCCCGTAGTGTTATGATGAAGCTAGATGCTGTCACTATGTTTTTGGACTTTCCAGGCACGAGAATCATGAGCCAAATACAATGGTTTTCTTTCTTTCTTTCTTTGTGGATGTGCTAGAATCAGGGCTTAAACTCAAGGCCTTGTGGCTCTTGCTCAGCTATTTGTTTGCTCATGGCTAGTACTCTACCACTTGAGCCATGCCTCCAGCCTGGCTTTTTGTTGGTTAATTAGAGATGAAGTCTCACAGACTTTTCTGCCTGGCCTGATCACCAGCTTCTGACACCATTTTCTTTATAAAATACTTAGCTGCAGGTACATACATTTTGTTAAAGGCACATGAAATTAACTAAAATAGGGATTCGATCCTGAAATAATCTAGGTAGATCCTAAATGCAATCATACGTGTGTGTGTGTGTGTGTGTGTGTGTGTGTGTGTGTGTATTTCTAAGACAGGAAGATTTGACACACACAGGAGAATGTAACATGAAGTTGAAGAGGAGAGACATACGAAGATGCTTTTAAAACTTGGAGTAGGGTTGGAGATTTAGCTTAGTGGAAGAGCACTTGCCTGACAAGTGGAAAGCCCTGAGTTTGGTTCTTAGCTCTGGGGAAGGTGAAAAAATCTTGGAGTGATGCTGAGTACCAATGGCTCATGCCCTATTCCTACTACTTGTGAGGCTGAGTTTGAGAGGATCACTGTTCAAGCTCAGCCTAGGCAAAAAAAAGTGTACAAGATCACATTTCAACAGAAAAAAAAACCTGTCTAGGGTGGCACCTGTCTGTCATCACAGTTACTGAAAGCATCATAATGGGAGGCCCACTAAGGAGTTTGGCAGAAATGGCTGAAAGCATGGCTGAGCCTTAAGAGAGCTGGGTGGTAAGTAAAAAGCCCTGAGTGTAAACAAAAACATTAGCGTGATAGCAATGCAATGGATGAAGGCAGCCACCAGAAACTGGGAGAAACAAAGAATGAATTTCTCTCGAGGTCTCAGGAAACATTGGAGCCCTGCCAGCATTTTAGTTTTAGCCCAGAGATACTTATTTCCAAGTTCTGGCCTTTGCAACTGTGAGAGACTAAATTCTTGGTTTTCAGAACCCACCAGTTTGCAGGGAACCAATACAGGATCTTTCCAGTCCATCTGACCCATTTTTTAGCTGCAAAAGTAATAATTTCTCAAATGATAACATTGTCAAAAAAAACTGGTTAGGATCCTCACTTGTTACATTTCAACTCTATGTTAGCTTCAGACAAAGTTCCAGAACCATCCTACCCCCTGACTGTTGGCTTTGGAGCAACTGAGCAGTTAGCTGAAAGTCTTTCTTGGTAGATGGCAAACAATATTTACTTTCTATCCCTTTTTTTTTTGAGACAGTCTCGGTATGGAGCTCAGGCTGGCCTAGAACTCAAGATTGTCCTCCTTCTGCCCCCACAGTGCTGGGATTACAGGTGTGGCCACTAACATCCAGCAGCAAGGAACATTTTCAAGGAAAAAGCAAGGTGTGTTAGTACAGCCTGCTCTCTCCTCTTCCTTTGCCTGGTTTGACTAAATCCTAGTCTCCCAACACAAACCATTAAGCTGCGGGCAAGCTGGGTGCTGGCAGCTTATGCCTGTAATCAGAGTTACTCAGGAGGCTGAGATCTGAGGATCGTGGTTCAAAGCCAGCCCAGACAGGAAAGTCTGTGAGACTCTTAGCTTCAATGAACCACCAGAAAACCAGAAGTGGACCTGTGGCTCAAGTGGTAGAGTGCTGTCCTTGAGCTGAAATGCTCAGGGACAGAGCCCAGGCCCCATGTTCAAGCTCCATGATTGACCAAAAACAAACAACAACAACAAAAAAAAAAAACGAAAAGAAAAAGAAAAAAAACTCATTTGCTCAGGAAGAGCACAGACCTGGAGAAGATTGTTAAACTTTCCTTAGACATGAACACCCACTGCTGGATTCCTTGCCTATTGGATATTTAGCCTTCTGGGTATGATTGGAACCTCTGGAATCAGGAGGTGTGAAGGAATGATTAGCAAAACTAAGCAGCTCTTGGTGTGCCCCTAAAACACAAATTCTTAAGCTGAATGCCAGACTTACACTGCTCTTGGTGTTAGATTTTAAAACACTGAAGGTCAGTTCTGGTAAGAGACCTTTTGTGGAGTTTAAGGAAAAGGTTATAATAAAATATTATCTTTTCCCTCTGGCCTTGGTACTAACAGACAAAACATTAGAAGTCAGGTCCTCCTTCTTTTCCAAGCATATTCAATCTAAGATGGCATTTTTCAAAGAGAACTTGCAAGGAACTTTGAGGAACCCAAAGGGAATTAAACAAGCAAGATCAAACCCTTTCCCCCAGGGTTAAAAATGGCTGACCGTTTTCCAAACTGCTTCTGAATTCAGGACAACTTCTAGAACTCTTTCCAGGGCCACTGGCTTCATTTTATTTTACATCCCTGCACCTTGACCAGGTGGCACTGGGGATGTAGAGCATCTGGGAAAAGGGAGACGAGGCTGATTTTGAGAAGGAGCAAAGTGATGGGAAGCCAACAACCTCAGCTGGCTGCTCAAGACTGCAGGGAGGGAACACTGAGTACAACAGATGCAAACCAACTATCAGGCCACAGCGAATGGCATTAGTGTGGCTTCCTTTGTTCCTTAGTGTTGCTAAGGAGAATGTACTCTCTCCATGCTGGAAGCCACGTGGCTCCTCCCTTCCCATGAAGGACTCAGCTCCTTGCTTCATTGCTGCAAACCCTGTGACAGTGCACATATGCAAACCACATGGTGGCCCTTCCTGAGTGGGCCAGACTTGCCTGGAAAGGACCCCTCCCAGACACCGGTCCTGGGGTTTGAACTCAGGGCTTGGGCTCTGTCCCTTAGCCTTTTTGGCTCCAGGCTAGCACTCTACCACTTGAACCACACCTCCACTTCTGACTTCTTTTTCTAATTTGTTTGGTGCTTATTTGGAGATAACTGTCTCATGGAGTTTCCTGTACAGGCTGGCTTTCAACTGTGATCCTCAGATCTCAGCTTCCTGAGGAGCTAGAGTTATGGGCATGCCCCACTGACTCTTAGCCTCAATTCACAGCATCTGTGATGTCCCTCTGGCTGGCTGGATCTCTAACCTTCTAATCAGTTCTTATAATCAGTGTTCTCCACCCCAATTCCTCTCCCCTTAGTGGCAACCTTGAATATGTTCTCAGAAAAACGTGTAGTAGTCGTTAGGTGTAGCAGTGAGCTTGCTTGGTCATTTTCTTTTCCGTTTAGCATAATTTTTATGAGCTTACATAAGTTGTGCACAGGGGGATTTCATTATTACATCTCCCCCCCATCGCTCCCTCTTTCCTCCCCACTTCCAACAATAATTTCAACAGGTTTTCTTGTTTTATTTTCATAGTTGCAAACAATCTATATTGATTGCTTGTGCCTTTTCCATAATCAGAAGAGGGGTTATCCTGGAGAAACTGAGTTTCTTACTGGGTGCTTTTCCACTTGGACTTGTGTGGGTCACTGTGTGTTACCAAACTTGATACCTGTAAGCATGCAATTACTTCTATTCCCCAAGTCATCCACATGACTACCAACACTCTGTTACTCGAGCACTGTGGAAAAGAGTCTTTGCAGCAGTGTGATTAAGTTAAAACACGTGCAGTCACATGTTTACATAGTTATCTGTGGCTGTTACAACAAAAGGTATCCAACTTGGTGACTTAAAACAACAGAAATCTGTGAGCATTGGTAGCTCATGCCTGTAATCCTAGCGGCTCAGGAGGCTGAGCTCTGAGGATGGAGGTTCAAAGGCAGCCCACACAGAAAGTTCATGAGACTCTTTATCTCCATTTAATTACCAAAAAAACAGAAATGGCACTGTGACTCGAGGTGGTGGAGCACTACAAAAGCTCAGGGACAACAAGGACACACACACACACCACACACACACACACACACACACACACACACACACACACACGACCCCACAGAAATCTGTCCTCATAGTTATACAGGTCAGAAGTCTGAAAACAAGGGTGTCAGCAGGTCCACAGTCCCTGGAAACTCCAGGTGGATCTTTGCGATTCCCAGGTTTAAGTGGCCCCAGGTGGTTCCTTGGCTTGTGACCAAATCACTAGAAATTCTACCCCCATCTTTGTCTGCCTCTACCTTTCTCCGTGTGTCTTTTGCTCTCCTAAGACAGCCCTACTACTGATACCTGCAACAACCTCATTTCCAATAAGGTCATATTGTGAGGTTCAGTGTGCATGTGGTTTGTGGGGACAGAGCACAGAAGGGTTTAAAGATGCTGGCTTTGAATGATCAGCATGACACAGCCACAAGGAAAGCTAGCAGGCACCAAGAGCTAGAAGACTCAAGGACCAGATTCTCTTGTAGAGCCTCCCAAGTGTGTGTGGGCAGCTGACACCTTGCTTTCAGCCCGGGCTACTGACTGTGGCCTTCTGGCCTTCAGATCAGTGGGAAAATATCTTTCTGTTATTTGAAATCACCAAGTTGGTAACAATTTGTTTCAATCGCTGCAGGAGAATTTCCTGGGGAGATACCCAGGGGCGGGATCACTGGCAAAATGAGGCCATGGGCCCTTGAATGAGTTAAATGCCAAGTGCCTTTCCAAAGCAGCTGCATCTGGCTGGACTGCCATCAGTCACACACAATGGCTCCTCTTGCTCCTTCTGCTAGCCAACGCTTGGCATCAGACCGCTGATTATTGCCAGTCTGACATGTGTGGATCCTATCTCTTTGTTTTCATTTGCATTTCTTTGATTCGGAGAGAATCTGGAATGTGAGCATCCCCTCACATACTTCCTTGCTAGCCTTTTGGGTTTCTCCTTCTGGTAATTGCCTATTCATGTGCTTTGCTCATTTTCCTCTTGGGTCCTTTTCTTGTTGGTTTGCAGAATTTTCTTGTATATTTTTTCCCATTAATCCCTTGTCGATTCTAAACAGCAGATATCTTCTTCCCATCTGTCATCTGTGTCTCTTAACTCTATCTGTGCTGTCCTTCATGGAAGGAAATCCTTAATTGGGATGTAATCAAATGTATCTAATTCAAGGCCACCACCAGAGGGGTGGACTGGTCAGAGACAGTTAAGAAAACAGAGTCAGTGCAGAGCTGTGTCTGTGCGTTAGACGTTATGTGATGCTTATGCCTGCAACATGGCCTACGCTTGAGTATGCATCCCTGCTCCTGTGTCATACACCCGGCAGGGGTGGGTTGATTGCCCCGAATTCAGGATTCAGGGCTGGGAATGTGGCTCAGTGGTAGAGTGCTTGTCTTGCATGCATGAAGCCCTAGGTTTGATTCTTCAGTACCACATACACAAAAAGCTGGAAGTGGTGCTTGTGGCTCAAGTGGTAGAGCCAAAGGAGCTCAGGGCCAGTTCCCAGGCCCTGAGTTCAAGCCCCAGGACTGGCAAAAAAAATTCAGGATTCATTATTCCTTTGCTCCTTCTGCTAATGCAAATGCTTCAGTACAGCAGATCTCAGGCATTAGCAAGCACTGGAATCACCCACGGGGCTTGTTAGAATGTAGATCCTTGGGTGCCACCTGCTTAGTGGGCGAGCCAGCAAGCATGAGAGCTTCAGGTGATGTTCGTGCTGCTGCCCAGGGACCACACGTGCAGAGTGCCCATTTCAGGTGTCCAGGGACGGTCAGCATGGTGGTGAAAAGGACACGCTACCTTGTTGACGTTCAGGAGAAAAAGAGACCATTGATGGTGTCATTAGCCAAGTAGTAGCGCAATGTGTAGAGAGCACAGAAGGCTTAGCATCGGTGAAAGGAACCTCAAAGACCCCAAAGGACAATATATTTGACAGAAGAGCAAAATAAGGCCTAAAAGGGGGTCCACAATTAAATGGGGGCCGAGTCCATACTGCCTAGTAATTTTTTTTCTTCATACCCCACTGTCATCATCCTAAGGGACATGTGCTTTGGAATGGCCAAGAGCCTCCTTGATAGTGTCCTTGTAAGAGGTCTCAGTGGCTTGGCCATTAGCACAGCGTGCCCTGCTGAAAGACACCAGGCAGAAGCTAGAAGGCATCCAGGTGGAGCCACCAGCCCAGCTACCCTCCCTCTATTTTCTCTGGGGAACACGAGATATGTGTATGAAGGCAGTATGAGCTAGCTGGTAGGCTGCAAGTGTGCACTGCCAGTGTGGTGGCCACCTCTGAGGGCTTCTGCAGACAACACTTGACACCAGACTCCTCTTCCTGTTCACTGACTCCCTCTTGGGGTCTCACTGCCTTCTCCTTCACTCGGCAAAGGAGAGAGAAGATTCTCTAGGCCCTTAGCAGAGAATGGAGGCGACCATCCCTTGGTAGCCACCCCTGTCAGCTAGGGGTCAGGGTGGGCAGAAGAAGGGAAGACAATGGGTGGGGAGGGAAGGATGCAGACGGAGGAAAGAACGGAAAGGTTACTATAGGTGGGAGGAAGAGAAGGACCTAGAGAAGGAAGCCCAGGAGAGGGGGAGGGGGAATGAGGTGGGAGAGGCATTAGCAGGGGAGAGGCAGTAGGAGGGTGGGGTTGAGGAAGCCAGGTCCAGGAAAAGGAGGGGAAGGGGAGAGAGTGGACCAAAAGGCAAAATCGGTAAGGATTGAAGGCCCAGAGATTTGTCTTCTAAGTCTAACTCTTTCAGTGTTTGCTAGGAGGCGATGGGGCAGGGTTCCATGGACCACCCCAGGTACCTACTGGGTGCTGACTCAGCATGGTGGACTGTTATGAAGAAGAGAGTAGATGGGATAGAGTTTGGAAAGGATAATGTCTTCTGCACAGAAGCAGTGGAATAGGATCATCTTGATGTCCTCCATATCCCTTCCTCCCTCTCCTTTCCTCCTCCTACTTTGCACTTGTAGGCTTACTTTCACTTCGGTCACTGGCCTTCCCAGTTTCCACCAAAACACTGGTCAGGCTGGGGAGACTGGTGGGACATTTGGGAACCTTTGCCCTGACCCCAGATTGCCCCTGCATTCCAAGCCAAACTTTTACCACTTACTGGCCACACTCGACACCCACCTGCACTGAGCCCTCTGGCCATCTGCGGGGCCACAGAGTCGAGTCAAACATGCACCCTTCCAGCTGGGCTAAGATGTTGGCAGTTGGCCACTACCAAAGGGACTTTGGGACTTTACCCTCGCTCTGGATCCTTCTGAGGCCTTTGCATCACATAGGGGGAAGCAGACCAAGGAGAAGGGGCAGGAGGACATGGCCTCAAATGACCCATAAGCCACTTGGACTGACCATCTCTGGTTTCCCAGGCTGCCCTGGCTAGGGGGCCCTCCAACAGTTACCACTACTACCTGCCCCTGAACTTACAAGGTCTCCTGTACATAGAGTTCTGGGAGCCTTGCAACACATTCATTCATTCATTTGTTCATCTACCCACTCAAATGCATTTATCAAGTCTCTGCAGTTGACCCACCACTGAGCTAAATACTGGGCCTTTCCTAGAGTCTGCCCACAGGGTATTAAGTCTCCTGGAACATGTGAATATACATACTCCTTTCAGACATGTGTCCCTGATTTCTTGAGCTTCCCCAGTTCCTGCCTTCCTGGCTCCCCTGAGCTCATTCATCAGCAAAGCTGTGTGGCCAGTGGGTCTATGGCCTCAAGCATCTGCTGTGCCCCCAGCAAGGTGGGAGGGCCTTCCCTTCCTTGCCAGCAGAGGGAGTGGCTCAAATTCCTTAGGTTAGTCTGGCAGAACTGACAAGAACTCCCACTTTCCGCACTACCCACACCCCATACACACATTTCCTCATCTTCCACCATGTCTCAAGTGTCTCTAGCAGCCCTTTCCTTATCTCCTGCCCCACAAATGCCCCTCTGAGCAGCCATTACCCGTGGTTAGACACTGTCAGCCAGCTTGCCAGCCTCTGCTGCCTCAGAAAGCCTCACCTCCTCCTTCCCCAGATTGCTCCTTTCTGGACCTCTCCTCTGTGATCTATCGTTTACGCATGTTGGACAGGATGGGGAGCCCTTGAAACTGTCTATATGGCCTTGGGAATAAAATGGTCCAGTCACTATGGGAAACATCCAAAAATTAGTCATAGAATTAGCAGAGGACTCAGCAATTCTATTCCTAAGTATATACACCAAAGAACTGAACCCAGACTTGGGGACTACACACTCAGAGCTTGCCCATGAACTTCGTTGTGGCTGTAGTCAGAAGAGCCCCAAAGTGGAAAGGAACCAAATTTCTATCAGCAGGGAATGGTAAACACAATGTGGTCTAACTATACTCCATAAAGGGACTCTTAGGTCGCCATCAAAAGAAAGAAATAGTAGTATGTGATGGACAATATTATGCTGGGGGAAGAAGCCAGGCCCGGAAGTCACATGCCACATGATCTCGTTTCCAAGAAATGTCCAGAATAGGCAACTCCATAGAGACAGAAAACAGAGGAGTGGAAGCCAGGGGCCAGGGCTGGGAGCATGGAATGGGGAGCTGCTTAATGGAGACAGTGTTTCTATTTGGATAAAAACATTCTGGAACTAGATAGAGGTGGAATCTCACGGCACCACGAATGCACAAAATGTTCTGAACTGTACACATTGAAATGGCTAAGATATGCTTTTTTGTTATTTTTTAAGGAAAGAACAACACAAACCTTAACATCCCTCTTGTCTTTGGTCTTTTTTTCATGTACTCTGCCTTCAAAACTCAGCTCCAGTGTTAGATCTTAGGGACTCTCCTACAGCCTTCTCTCTTACTTCTACCATGTGAGAGCTCTCCTTGCCCTCTCAGAATTCTTTGCTGTTCCCCATAGATTTCAGGGCCCAAGGCTTTGTCTGCTATCTTCCTGTACCTGCGATAGGTCTGCAATATAGTAAGCACTTAATGTAAATTTAGCTAACAAGTGAATGAAGGGAGTCCTATTCCCTATTGTCAGATGGGGAAAGTGAGGGCATCTAGGATAAGAGACTTATCCAAGTTTCCAGTAATGGTCAATAGCAGAGCAGAGACAAAAGTCTTGGATGTTGCCCTGCACAGGAAGGGGCCTCTTCTATCCTAACACACCTCTCCTTTTCACTCCCCAGTCTGCCGTCATTGAGTTTCTATCTCTTGTCTTTGGTGGTCCAGGTGACGTATGGGATCTTGACAGCCCCCGAAACACTGGAGTCTGTGCTCTTCCCCTCCCCACTCCACCTATGATTCCGCACAAAGGAAACATGTAGCACTCAAAGACAACCTAATGGATGGGTCCTAGCTGTAGGAAAGCCATTCCTCAGACAGTGGTCACAGTGGAAAACCCAATGGAGACAGAAGGAATGGAAGGCTGAGACGATGTGCTGCTCACCCAGCTCAGTAGTGTTGAGGGCTTTGTTCTGTCTCCAGTGAGAACAGGGCAGCAGGGCAAACCCTGCCTGGCTTTTTCTACGTTCCCACACTCATCTGGGCACCCACGCACTGGGCTGCTGCATTTGCCTCGGTTTATAGTCAGTATATACTTATTGACTGACGCTCAGTGAGAGTGCCCAGAAACTGGCTGTTGGGGGAGGATCCTAGAGGACAAGCAGGCCTGGGGAGTTTAACTCAGTTGACAGAGGAGGCGAGCCTGGACGTCTCAGGACGCTCTGATCCTCCCTGGGAGGGGGTAGCCAAGAGTATAAAGGGTAAAAGATTTCATGACAAGATCACCCCTCCCAGGGCAGCTTGCTACAGGTGCTGGAGTCTCAAGTCAAAGAACTGAGACTAATGGTGAAATTTAGCTCTCTGAAAGCATCTCCCATCAGCAATCTGGGTGTACATGGCTCACCAGGAACGTCACGTTCAATGCCAAGGATTGTACTTCATGCTCTGTCTCCTTACCTATTGCAGTGCCCCCAAAGCATTGACTGCCCCTCTGTATTGGAGAAAGGGCATGTACAGAGTTGATAAAGGGTAAATAAGGCCACAACTGTGGCTCCCTCATGCTTCATGAAAGACAAGCCCATAGCCCTTACAAGAGAAAGAGACACTGGAAACCTGTCTCTACCAGCCAAGCAAGAGAACCCCCCAGCCAGAGGGGCCAACATCTTGCTCTCCCACTGCACAGCCTTGGGAACGGTAATGGCTGAGGTATCTCGTTATGGAAGGCTGTGTAGAACAATGCTGGCTGTCCTCCCCATTGTTAATGGCACTGATGCACAAGTATCTTTATTAGCAGATACCTCAAGTCCTCTTTGGAAACACTGAGAAAGAATTCAAATCCTTGGTGACCGCCTAGAGACGAGCCCAGAGATTCTTCTTTACATGCACGTCTGCTTCTTTGTATAGCACAGACAGAGACTACTGCCACGCAAGGTCACCTGTGGCTAAGAGAAGGACCTTCCCCATGTGCCCACAATGCCTCAGTCCTAGATCGGGGGCTGGACTCTCTTGTCCAAGATTTTATGTATTCTTGACATCTGAGTGCCTGGTAGATGCTAAGCCAATACTTAAGTCTATTGTTTGACCGATTGATGACAGGAAATTAAAGACAGTACTCTTCTATTGCTTGAGAAATATATGCCTAGCTTCTGTATTTCATGTCTCCTGGTACTGGGAACTAGAGACCTGTCGGCTATGGGGCTTGAACTCTGAGCCTGAGAGCTGTCCCTGAGCTCTTCAGCTCAAGGCAAGTGCTCTACCACTTGAGCCACAGTGCTACTTCCAGTTACCTGATGGTTAATTGGAGATAAGAGTCTCAGGACTTTCCTGCTTGGGCTAGCTTTGAATTGTGACCCCTAGATCTCAGCCTCCTGAATAGCTAGGATTACAGGCGTGAGCCACCAGTGCTTGGCTGAACTGGCATAGTGTATTTTTTTGTCAGTCAAGGGGCCTGAACTCTGGGCCTGAGTGCTGTCCCTCAGCTCTTCAGCTCAAGGCTAGCTCTCTACCATTTGAGCTACAACGCCAATTCTGGTTTTCTGGTGGTTTATTGGAGATAAGAGTCTCACTGACTTTTCTGCCTGGGCTGGCTTTGAACAGCGATCCTCAGATCTCAGCCTCCTGAGTAGCTAGGATTACAGGCATGAGCCACTGGTACCCGGCTTGGCATGTATATTTTTGAACATATTCCAAATATTTAAAAAAGAACTCCCTATTGGCACAATCATTCTTCCTTCCCTCCTTCCTTCCCTCCTTCCTTCCTTCCTTCCTTCCTTCCTTCCTTCCTTCCTTCCTTCCTTCCTTCCTTATTGCTTTAGGACAACTATATTCTTCATTCAGAGCCATGTATCAACTAGGTTGCTCAGCTCATAGGAATACCCAGATGGCCAGACAAGGGCCATGACTGCAGAGACAATGATTACTGGAATACATTAGTGGGAAGTCGTCTGGATGAGGGTGACTGACAGTTGTGTATGTGAGTGCAGACATGTGTCAAGGTTTGCATGTGAGCAGATACGTTTATATGAATGATGCAGCATTGTAAGCACCATGAGTGCAAGGGTGTGAGGGTATGCACCATGTGTGTGAGTGTGTGTGTGTGTGATTGTGGGTGAAATGTGTAAGGGAAAGGGAAGGTATGGGAGTGTGACCTTGTAGAAGCATGTGATACTGGGCTCAGGGTGTATATAAGGGAGGGAGCTCAAGTATGCAAACGTGTGGAGTATGAGCAAGGCTGTAAGTGGGACCTGCCTGCATCTGCATGGACAAGGATAGAAGGATGTGCAGCAGCAGCATGGCTGCCTAGCCCAGTAGGGAGGGAGGGAGGGATGGAGGTAGGGAGGGAGGGAGGGAGGCAGCAAGAGAGTGAGGAGTCTGCCCCCCATCCCTATGCAAAGTGTGCGCTGCAAACCTGTGAGCCTGCCCATGGGCTTTATGCCTCCAGGTCGTGCACCCTGCGTGGCCCTTCAAAAAGACTGAAGCAACCGAGGTCGAGGCCAAGTCTGCTGCTTTACCTTGTATCCCCATGGCACCTGCCCAGGGCCTCTCACTAGGGGCCTGCCAGGCAATGCTGGTTGAATTGAATTGCTGATAATTACTCCTGGCTTCTGGCTGGTGCAACGAGAGTTTGCCTTGTCAGCCAGGCCAGCCCCTGATGTTTTTCTTCAGGGCTTGGATCACCCTGATCTCCCTCCTGTAGATCAATGAATTGACTGTCCCACACCAGCTAAGTGGGTTATGATATGGCTTTCAGACTCAGCCACAAATAATTACTGTTTGCTAACAGCATGTATAAAGCACATTCATGGAAAAGCTGCATGGATCCAACAGGACCCAGTATGGATTGCTGCCTAGGAGGGTAGGCTGGGATCTCTGCCTCAGCAGGTCCTCCCTCTCCCTTCAGATGTCCTAAGACAAGAGGCAAACTATGCTTTAGAAGCTTCTGGTAAGCTCAGAGGATAGTAGCATGTAGGGGGAAGTCAGGGAACTGACCTGTTCAGGTAATCTCCAGGAGAGTTCTAGGCCTTTTGAGAAGCATGGGGAAGAGAAGTCAAAGGCAGGGCTCTGGGCTTTGTTTGGGAGGGAGTGTGATTAAAAAGGTAGACAAAGCATCAAAGAGTTCAGGCTGGGTTAGGGATCATCCTATGCTAATTGGTGAAATGACCACTTTCATTGTTAGGGATGGACATTATCGGGTAGCTTCCAGGTTACTCCTTTTATCTTGTCATGTCTAGGCTGAGTCAAGACAAAACTCTGTCTGCCTAGCATTCTAGAAACCCTAGTTTGATTTCCTTATACTACAAAAAGAAAAACAAAAGACAGGGTCCCATCATCAATAATTAATGGCAGGACACAATAGAGTGTCCCCTATAGGCAAAAGGGGACATTCACCATTAGGCTGAGTGGATGCAAGAGGGAAATTTGAGAATGGATTTATGTGTAAGCAGCCAGGAACATCTGGACCCTTAAAGCCTTCTGCAAAGCAAGGTCATTTGTCTGGAGGAGAGTATGTTTGATGTTCTTTACAGAACCCACAAGACTGAGTGGGCCCCACGTGCCTAAGTAGATAGGGCAGGTTGGAAGTTTGATGGGACTTAAAGACAAGGGTCACAGGCTAGAAGTCCCTCAGAGCAGCCCATTCAGCCAGGAAAAGGAAGTGTCATTCAGGAAACCTGGGCTCTTGCTTCTCTCTCCTCTTTCCATCCCTCTTGTCGTGGGTTTCCCATTCTCTGTGCTTAGAGAGCTGCCCTCTCCTTTGTGGCCTTGATGGCTTTTCCTCTATAGAGTGCCTCTCCTGCATTCTGTACCTTCAGCTGCCTCTATCCCACTATCTATCTCCCACTCTCATTACCAGATCCAAAGAACCTCTAGTTCCTATTCTCTGAAGAGAACTCCTTACTCTACCCCACGTGGAAAGAAAACAAAGCCCAAGCCATTTACCTCCTGGTTCTTAAGTGCTAGCCCCACCCACAGGCATAGAACCAGCATACATTTCTCCCTGCCCACTCCCTCTCAAGGCTTGATGTCAGATTTAGGTTCAGACGAACTGACTGACATAGTAGTGTTCAACAATGCCAGAGAGGTGACTTTAGAGGTACAAGATAGTTTTTGTGGCCTGGAGATTAGTATCAAATGGAGGGATCAGTCCAGCAAAAAGATTAGAGCTGGTGCTGGTGGCTCACACCTGTAATCCCAACTACTCAAGAGTCTGACATCTGAGGGTTGAGGTTCTAAGTCCAGGAGACCCTTATCTCCAATTAACTGCCAAAAAAGAAAAGCTGCAAGTTGGGGGCTGTGGCCCAAGTGGTAGAGCACAGACTTGAGCAAAAAAGTTCAAGGACAGTGCCCAGGCCTTGAGTTTAAGCCAAGGGCCAGCACCAAAAAAAATAAAATAAAATAAACCCCACAAAGTGAAGATTAGAAGAATATGATTTCCCACCATGAGACAGGGGAAGTGACCATATGGAAAAGTAGAATATAAGAATAAACTCAGCCAGGCACTGGTGGCTCACGCCTGTAATCCTAACTACTCAGGAGGCTGAGATCTGAGGATCACAGTTCAAAGCCAGCCCGGGCAAGAAAGTCCATGAAACTCTTAGCTCTAATTAACCACTAGAAAACCAGAAGTGGTGCTGAGGCTCAAGAGGTAGAGTACTCACCTTGAGCTGACGAGCTGAGGGATAGCGCCCAAGCCCAGAGTTCAAGCCCCAGGACTGACCAAAAAAAAAGAATGAACTCAGTTGGATTTATATGGCCGGAATTTGTGTGAATTTCTGACTTTAGACAGATGGTTATTTCTTTTTTGTGTTCATACATGGTGGGGGGGGGGTTCTCTGAAGCCAAGAGCATTAACCCTACCTGTCAGGGTTCCATGGGTTTAACTTAATTCCCTCCCAACACCCCACCTCCCAACACCATCACTTTAGGGAAAAGAATTTTGACCTAGGAATTTTGGGAGATGTATGTGAATGTAGGTATGTGCGCACACATATCTGATTATATATGCATCACTTTTCTAGGTCTGTCCACTGAGGTGGCCTAGAAAGAGTATTAATGAACAAACCCTGCTCCTAGATTATGGTTTCTAAATAATATTGTCCACTAAGATTCAAGTCTGGGACAATATGACAGCAAAATAAATCATGAAATATGTCCTTAGCATGTCCAGGGCTCTAGCTAAAATAAATAATGATAAATAGATAATGGATGATAAGAAATACTGATAATAAATTATATATAATCCATGGAATAAAATAGAAAATCATACGCCTATGCTGTACAAAAAAATGGAGAAAGAAAAAAACTCTTCTTATGACAGATTGCCAGCTAATAAATATAGAAAGAATAATGATATTAAAATATCATCTAGTGAGCTTAGGTGTAGTGCTACATGCCTGCAATACCAACTCTGAGAGTTGAAGACCCGGCTGGGCTACAAAATAAGATTTTATCTCAACCAAAAAAGAAACACACAAAAATGGGGAAAAAAGTCATTTGCAGCTACCATAATGACACTCGATTCAGGCATTTATCAGTAGATGCTAAAACTAGTAAGTAAAAGTTGAATGAAAAGGATATTTATACGTTTGCATAGTAGCTCCCCTATATATATATATATATATATATATATATATATATATATATATATATATATATATAATTTACTTATAAATTAATGGATGTAAGCACCTAACTAGTTCACCTTTCAGTGGAAAAACCTGACAAGCAGCATTTTAGCAATGAAAGTTAAGGTTATCAGTAATGGGACCGATCTGTATCTTTTGCCTCCTGGTAATGAAATAAACCAACCAGCAGCTTCCTGATTCTATGCAAGTGGTTTTTCAGGCCACAAGCACAGACCCTGGGAGCCAAGTGGAACCAACAGTCTCCAATGAGTAGAACCTGAAGAACCGGACCTTAGTGACCTAGATTAG
Source organism: Dipodomys ordii (assembly GCF_000151885.1). Classification (NCBI taxonomy): domain Eukaryota; kingdom Metazoa; phylum Chordata; class Mammalia; order Rodentia; family Heteromyidae; genus Dipodomys; species Dipodomys ordii. The sequence goes on from NW_012267305.1 coordinate 1,250,332, forward strand.
AAGAAAGGAGTTCTGACACTGCATGACAGACCAGAATAAAGGAGAGACCACAAGTTCTGCTTGGTCAGGCTCACTGGGTACAAACTATTTAGCCAAGTCTCCTGGTTACAACCAATCAGCTAGCCTATTTCCTGGTACCCTGGGCTGCTTAAATTCCTTTGCAACCAGCCTCAGGAAACCTCCTTGTCTGTTGACACATGACAGAGCTATTTTTTTTTTTTTAATTTAGGTGGTGATACTAGGGTTTAAACACCAGGCTTCATGCTTACTAGGAGACACTATACTGCTGAGCTATGCCTCCAAACTCATGAAGCACTTTCTTTTTGCCTACAAATGAATGAAAAATAGTGCCATACTACTGGCTTCATTGGCCATTGGTAGTGAGCCCTTGCTTAGTATCTATCCATACCCCAGAGATGTTCCTAACAAAGCATCAACCAAACACAAATTGAGGGGTATGCTGTAAAACAAGAAGATTATGTCTTCAAAACTATCAAGGTCAGAGCTGGGTATGGTGGTACTTACATGTAATTCCAGATGTTCAGAATGCCTAAAGAAAGGTCTGGAGTTTGAGGCCAGTGTGGGCCACATAGTACGAGCCTGCCTCAAAACAAAATGAAACAACTAAACCTACCAAGATCATTAGAAAAGGAACCAACAGAACACTGAGAAACTAAAATAGCTTCTTAAGGGATTGTGCTGAGGTATACTTGATTCAAAATACTGTTTTAATAAATTTATAAGAGGCTCTTTAAAAACCTCCCTTTGAGCACCAATAAAGTGGAGATACAAAAAGTGTGTAATTGGTCGTCCTTCTGAAATAGCTCACTTTCCCCTGTGAGAGTATATTCTTCCTTCCTTTGATAGATTATTTTTTTGGGGGGGGTGCCAGTCTTGGGGCTTAAACTCAGAACCTGGGCATTGTCTCTGTACTTTTCAACTCAAGGTTAGTGCTCTACCACTTAAGGGATAGCTCCACTTTTGGCTTTTGAGTTGTTAATTGGAGATAAGACTCTCATGGACTTTGTTTCTCTGGCCGGCTTTGGATTGCAGTCCTCTGATTTCAGCCTCCTGAGTAGCGTGAGCCACCAGCACCTAGTTGATGTCACAATCTCTGTCACTCCATTTCTCATCTTGCTTGACACCTTGTCTCAAGGGAGCCCAAGAAATTAGGACTCCAGCTGACACTGTAACACCATGACCCTGTGCATGCCCAACAATTACTTCCTGTTTCCTGGTTTCCATTCTGGTCCTGGATCCAATCCTATACGCTAGATTCCAAGTAAATGTCCTCACACAATCCCTACCACAATAACTGGTTGGGAAATGGAGGAGAAAGGAACAGACTGGACTCAGTCTCAACAGGTAGGGACTGTTTATTACAGCAGTGAGGGACAGCAAGTATAGTTTGTATACATAGTGATAACTGACTCCCTTATTGTGAGGGAACAGAGGGGAGCGATCGTATTTCCAAGGTCTCAAGTTTTTAGTGCCCACACAGCTCTAACTTAAACACACTTAGGATAGTAACTTATACATCTGTCTTGCCTTGACCACCTAACCTTTTCAGAGTCCAGTTCTCTGCCTTCTGCGTATTCCAACCTCTTAACCCTTTCTGGCCTCACAACTTGGCCTACAGATTAGGCCTACAATGGAATGTTTATGGCCAGGCTTAGGTGTGTGTGTGCCTGTGACAAGCATGCCTGGGGTTTTGCTTGAGCTCCATCTGTATCTGGCATAATAGAGGGGGGGCGGGGTCAATCCTTCAATACCAATATGCATTGACCCTCCTGGCTTTGTCTTCATTTATTAACAAATTGGAACAATACTTTATGACCAAACCTTATTATACTATGTAAAATTCTATCCACAAAATGTCCTCTCACTCATAACTTCTTTACCATGTGTTCTATGATTTTCTATGAATTCTTTATCAGCACAAACCCTTCCACAATCCTCTACCACATGCTTGTGGCCTCCTGCTTTCCTCTCTGCCCTTTCATGCCAGTTTCCACTTTAGAACAGCCCTTTGTCCCCTCCCAAAACACTTTTATACCCCTCATCTCCTGAACTCTGGTACCTTTTTTAATACTATATTCATGTCAAAATGAAACAAAGATCGTCCATCTACTTATGGCTGTGGGTTTTATGTAGATTTTGCTGCTCCTTAGATTTTTTCAAAATGATGCCACAATACTGTCCTCCACCCCCATATTCTTGAATGAGTGTAAAAGTTACGGAACTTTTTACATAACCATAGAACATTACATTGTAGCTAAGCTGGTAAAGATAAGAAAGCATCCAAATGAACTCAAACAGCAAAATGATCTCAGTACCAGAAAAAGACAAAAGGCAGAAAAAATAGTATACCAAAAGGCCAAAATCTTTATGGGTCAAGCCTGAACTTACAGCTTAGGATACAAAAGGTAAATTGCTGAATAATGATTTGTCTTTCCCAGGGACATGAGATGCAAGGGAGACATTAATTTTAAAGAAATAAGCTTATTACCTTTTTCCCTCCCTACGCCCTTCTAGTAAGGTAAATTCTTCCTGCCTCCCCCTCCTTAATCCCTAGACTGTACAGCAAAAGAGAGTTAGCAAATGTGCTTAATGATCTTCAAATGGGAAAATATCTTAGATTATATGTGGTGGACCACATGTAATCACAGAGGGTATTTGTAAGAGTGAGAGAAGATGGTCAGAGCCAGCAAAAGACATGTGACAGAAACAGAGGTAGAGTGGTTTGGCCACCCAGCATAAGGATATGGTAGCCTCTAGAAGATGGAAAAGACGGGCTGGGAAGGTGGCTCAGTGGTAGATTGCTTGCCTTGCATGCTCGAGGCCCTGGGTTCGATTCCTCAGCACCACATAAGCAAAAAAGAAAAAACCAGAAGTGGTACTGTGGCTCAAGTGGTAGAGTGCTAGCCTTGAGCTGAAGAGCTGAGGGACAGCGCCCAGGCCCAGAGTTCAGGCCCCACGACCGGACCAAAAAAAAAAAAAAAGAAGAAGGTGGAAAAGGCAAAGGAACAGATTATCTCGTGAGACATATTTGTTTTGCCAGTTGCAACCCATGTGGGACTTCTACCATCCAGAAATGTAAGAAAGTCAGTTGTATTAACTCACTACCTTTAGGGTATTTGGTTGTAAGTCCTAGGAAACTAAAATACTGTATTTCTTCTAAGTGTAGAGACCATGAGGCTTTCCAAGGCTAGAACTGGGTCTTATTCACATCCTATGCCTTGAAGGACATTAGCACCTAGCCATGGACCTCTAGCAGGCACTCAGCAAACATTTCTTTGAACTTACCCAGCCAGAGAGGACACATATGTGAGCTCTAAGTGTGCCTTTGGAGGTCAGAATGAGGAATATTTTGATGTCCGGGAAAGAACTTCCAGACCTAAGTTTGGTAGACCATCCAAATCATCATCTGGAGCATTGTCTGGTTGTCAGCTGGGCCTGTGGGCCCAGAGCTCTGGTTGGGGCCTTCCCCCTGCCCTGACAGGGTTGGAACACTCACACAATACCCGAGCTTGAAAGGCTTTCCTTGAGTCCCCCACCCCCCAGGGTAAGAACCCAACCTGCTCACTTCTCCAAAGGAAAAATAAACCCCAGGCAGAGGCACTGTGTGGCAGAGTTCAACTGAGAACATGGGCATCCAGGTTACCAGTCAGTGTGCTTTTTTATTTCTCCTCAGAGCAAGTGAGAGGGAATAAGGCAACATCTTTCATCCCTGAGTCTATCAGAACGTGGGATGATGTATGGTTTAACCGCATATATAGTAATGTAAATATTCTAAAAGGTAATTGTAATTAGGATTGCACAATGCTATATATTTCCTAAAAATCATTGAGCTGTATGCACACTTACAATTTATGATATCTACATTGAATTGTGATAAAGCTGTAAAAAAGGGGGGGGAGCATTATAACATCTCCTTGGAAAAGCCCACAAAGATACTACTGGAAGTAAAACTTGCATTAATGTTTTTGTCTAGGGCTGGGGGTGTAGCTCAACGGTAGAATACTTGCCTAGTGTGTACAAGGCCCGGAGTTCCATCCCCAGTGATACAAAACAAATTAGTTTGTCTGGTGAGGTGCAGATTGAAAAAAGCAGCGCTGCTCAGTTGATCTTTGAGAATTCACAATAGAGAGACAAGGTGGCAACAGAAATATCCAGAATGCAGGGATATCTGGGGAGTGACAGGATTCAGTGTTGCCAGGAGGAACAGATTAGATACTAAGGACTCAGGAGTGGGGAAAAGAACCACTCCCAGCTGAGCACCGAGGGTGCCTGCCTCTGCTGGAACCCTATGCTCCTAGCTGTCCTGGGGGTTGGGCTCCTGGGCCTCCCCGGCTGCTTTCCCACCAGCCTTCCTTCAATTCAATCCATTACCTTCTGTTTACAGCCTCTTCAGACAGTTTTCCTTGGCTTGATGCCAAGCCAATTTGAATTAATTTTCCAAGCATGACCCTATGAGTCACTATATTAAATGCCTTCCAGATAGTTCTCATTGCTGCATACACACAGTGCATTTGGCCAGCCATCTGCAATCACAATGAGGCGCCCAGCACCAGTGACAACGGCCCGGCCCTAAGAATAAGAATGGTGGAGAAACAGGCCAGGGGCAGCCAGCCTCATGGTCCACACACCTTCTTCTGGGGTTTTGTTTATGGTCATTGAATGAGGCAGGTCAGCTAAGGAAGGACTGCCCAACGACTGGCTCTCCTTTTGTTTGAAAGAAAGAAAGAAAGAGAGAGAGAGAGAGAGAGAAAGAAAGAAAGAAAGAAAGAAAGAAAGAAAGAAAGAAAGAAAGAAAGAAAGAAAGAAAGAAAGAAAAAGAAAACAGCTTTATGGATAGAATGTACAGCTACAGCTAATCCCTTTCAAGTGAACAACCCAGTGTTGTTTTTGCTATTAGTATTTTTATAGATAGGGATAACCATGACCAGCCATTTTAGAACATCCTTATCACCCCTTAAACAAATCTACTAATACTGCTTAAAGCTATTGTCCTCCTGCTGTTCCCTCCCCACCCCCCCCCTCTGGAAGCCACTAATCTCCTTTTAGTATCTATAGATTTCCCTAGTGGGGACTTTTATTTGAATGGAATCATATGATACGTGGGCTTCATTGGTCACATTGTCCAAAGGAAAACTGTCAAAAGACTAAAGAGTAAGCTTGGGTGGCAGGAGGAAGGGTGTGTCTTGAGGAGAGATACCAAAAAACACAGGAACGGTCACCCCCCCCCCACAACACCAGCAGGTCCCCCAGCACAGAGGGTCAAACTCCTGTGCCTAGAGACCTATCAGTTAGAATAGAAGGGAGAAAAGGGAGTTTCTATGTTTACATCTTCAGACCCCAGGGGAGGCCCACGCCCCCTCCCCGCCTTGTGCATGTTTACTCTGCCATTGGATAGCTAGCCTGCCGACAGCTACCCCTCCACCCAGTTCCACAGGCCATTTGCTACAACCTTCATGTCCTGTCAGCCTCCGTCCTCCTTGAGGTAGCAGGTTGGCCTCTGACCTGTACACATAAGCATCATTGGACTCCACTGGCTGTGTAATCCACAGCAATCAAGCTTCTCAAGGTTGGAGGCTGAGGTGGTCTGGTACTGACTCCGACCACCATGCCCTGCAGCATCCTGAAACCATAATGGGACACAGCCAGGCTCTGCTTGCCCAGCCAGTATCCTGCTTCTGGTGGGAAAGCTTTGTACAAAATTCTCCTTGCCCTGAGCTGCATCTGCCTCCCTGCAGCATGCTTCTGTTCCTCTGGGGAAAAGTCTGCCCCGTTTCTCCTTGATAGTCCTGAACAGAAATGAAGACAGATACTAGTGCATTTTGAGTCTTTTAAAGTCTAACTGGCAATAACTACACCACAATTGGAATTACTGGCTATTTTAGTAACTATGTTACATATATCATATCATATCATATCTATCTATTTATCTATCTATCTTTGATCTATTTATTTATCTACCTATCCATCTATCATCTATTTCTATCTATCTGACAGGAATTAGCTCATATGACTATGGAGGTTAAATCCCTTGATTTGTACGTGGCTGGAGGACCAGGAAAGTCAATGGTTTAATTCAATCAGAATCCCAAAGCCCAAGTACCAGTGCTTCTAGTACAAGTGTTTCTAGTATCCTCAATAGAAGCTGGATATTTTAGTTCAAGCATAAAGAAATGGAAGTTACATTTCCTTCACCTTTGTGTTGTATTGGATTATGGCTCCTCCAGATTGGAAAAAGATGAATTTTCCTTACTCAGTTTACCAATTCAAATATTGATTTCTTCCTGAAACACCTCTCACAGATACACTCAGAAATGCTTTGCTAATCATCTGGGCAAACTTTGGCCCTTGTGTATTCATTCATGGCCATCACAGTTACTTGTGCTTTGGGTAGCCTATCCCAAAAACCACTGCCTAATTTGAAACCACAAAGGTGAGTATCTGTTTTCTTCTGAAGGTTTAAGCTATTTCATTTATGTTTCAAATCCATTTTGAGTTAATATTTGTATATAAGTGTGAAGTAGAGGCTCTAACTTTCTTTCTTCCTTCCTTCCTTCTTTGCCTTCCTTCCTTCCTTCCTTCCTTCCTTCCTTCCTTCCTTCCTTCTTCCTTCCTTTCTTTCTTTCTTTCTTTGCCAGTCCTGGGGCTTGAACTCAGGGTCTGGGCACTGTCCCTGCTCTTTGTATTTAAGGCTAGCATTCTACCACTTGAGCCACATGGCCACTTCCAGTCTTCTGATGGTTAATTGCAGAATCTCATGGACTTTCCTGCTCAGGCTGGCTTTGAACCACAACCCTCAGATCTCAGCCTACTGAGTAGCTCGGATTACAGCTGTGAGCCACCGGCATCTGACTAATGTATTCTTTTGCATGTGCATATCCACCTTTCCTAGCACCAGTTATTGAAAAGACTACTTCTTTGCCATTGAATTATTGAAGCACATTTGTAGAAAATCAATTAACCATAAGTGTAAGAGGTTTACTTCTGAATTCTTAATTTCTCCTGTATGCCTATTCTTATTCTAGAACCATACTCATGTTGTTTCAGGGTTATTAAGATGATATAACAGCAAAAAAGTATTCTCTTAGGATATATTCTTTGAAGCAGAATTGTTTTTGAGATGGAGTCTCAGTATATTGCCCACCCTGATCTTGAACTCCAATGCTCAAATGATCCCCGTCTCAACTTCCTGAGCAGCTAAGATTACAGTCCTGTACCACAATACTCAAGGAAATATATATTTTTTAATTTTTATAACATTCAGTTTATTTTTCCATTGGATCATTGGTACTTCTGTTGTCATATGAAGTAAACCCTTGTCTTGGTCACTAAGATTTACTCTTATGTTTTCTTCTAACAGAGTTGTAGCTCCCCTATATAAATCTTTGATTCATTTTGACTTAATAGCAAAGATGGTTGTTTTGATTTACATTCTGCTGGGCCCAAAGTTTCATTTTGAGTCTCTTTCTCTTCTTTTTCTTTTTTTCTTCCTTCCCTTCTTTCTTTCTCTTTTATTTTCTTTCTCTCTTTCTTCTTCTTTCTCCTTTGTCTCTACTTTCTTTTCTTTCTTGCTTGCTTTCTTGCTTTCATTCATTCATTCTCCTCCTTCTCTTTCCCTTCCCCTCTCCTACCCTCCCTCTATCCCGCCCTCATTCCCTTCCTCCTCTCTTTCTACTTTTTTTTCAGCAGTATTTGGGATCAAACGCAGGAGCATTTGCTTACTAGGAAAACACTCTACTACTTGAACCTAGTCCCCAGCCCTTCATTTTGAGTTCCTTAAGATGATGTTCAACCGGTGCTTGTGTTGCTATAACTTGTTTGAAGGGTTTAGGTCCATTCGCAGGGCCCAAGGAACCTCTGGGAAGTTTTAACAACTTTCCACCCCAGCCCCAGCCCTTTCAAATGGAGAAATACAAGCTTTCCAGGGAAGGTGGCTGGCAGAAGGACACTGCCAGCAGGTTCACAGCTGGATTGCAATCCATGCAATCTCAAGAAGCTCAGGTTCTTTCTAGTCTCCTGTGATGCCTGCCTACAAAAAAACAAGTAAAGCCCAGAGGGAATGAGAAGGCCAGAGGGGTGAGCAGGAAAGCAGATGAGTTCACTGCAAATCACTCAAGGAATATCTGGGAAAGATTAGACATAGACCAATTTATTATTGTTTTTTTTTAGAAAAATAAAAAGTAAGGCTGAGTGCTGTGTGGGTAATTCTGGGAAAGGATGCCTCGTTTAAAAAAAGCATAAGGGAATGGAGATGATTTCATCTGCCCAAAAAGCCTAGGACTAAATTAATGGTGCTTTACTAGGGTACAGACATTTTGTTCAGAAGCTATTGTACACTAGCCCTGAAAACCAAACAAGAGCAATTGAAATGGGGTCTGTCATGGTAGGAAAGATTTAAATTAGCACCAAAGAAGAGCTTGTGGGAGTGGAGTAACCTTCAAACAGTCCATCTGCAAGGACCTCATCCTCTCTTGGAGCAGGGATCCAGTTATCCTTGCTCTAGTCACTACTGAGCACCAAGGGTGTACAGAGGACTATAGGGAGAACTGAAGATATGAGTCCTGATCCCTGAGTCTCCAGTAATGGACAGGCATACAGAGAAGTGGGATATTTTACCTTATGGCGTATCCAAATGAGAGGAACATCTGCAGAAGACACACAAGTAGCTTGCAAAATTTCCCTCCTTGCAACTCTTACTGTAGTTTTCCAAGAGTCTAAAAAATAACTACCTAAAAAGAACCTTAGCATGGAGGGCTGATAACAGTCTCCCAAGAGGTCTAGGTCTTGTTCTCTATTACCTGACTTGGCTCATGGGACTTTGCAAAATAAGTACAGGTCTTGAGATACGGAGATGATTTTTGGTTTTCCAGGCAGACCCTATATCATCGCAAAAGTGTTTCTGAGAGGGAGGAAAGAGGGTCAGAATCAGAAACACAGACTTGAAGTACCACATTTGTGGCTTCAAAGAAGGAGGAAAAAGGCCTAAATGTTTTCTGAAAACTACCAAACCATGCTGGGCACTGGTACCACATCTGCATTCCTACACACCAAGGAGACTGACATCTGAGGACTATGATGTGAAACCATCCCAGGTAAACAAATCTGAAATATTCATATCTCTAATTTGTCATGAAAAAGCTGAAAGTGACCAGGCACTGTAGGTCATGCCTGTAATCCTAACTACTCAACAGGCTGAGATCTGAGGATCGCAGTTCGAAGACAGCCATGGGTGAAGAGTCCCTATGAGACTATTATCTCCAATTAGCCACAAGAAAACTGGAAGTGGAGCTGTGGCTCAAAGTAGTAGAATGCTAGCCTTGAGCAAAAGAGCTCAGGGACAGTGCCCAAGTCCTGAGTTTGACTAACAAAAACAAACAAACAAAACAAAAACAAAAACAAAAAAACGTTGGAAGTGGAGCTGTGGCGCAAGAGGGAGAGTACCATACTTGAGCAAAAAAATCAAAGCAAGGGTTGGGAAGGTGGCTCAGTGGTAGAGTGCTTGCCTTGCATGCATGAGGCCCTGGGTTCGATTCTTCAGCACCACATAAGTAGAAAAAGCCAGAAGTGGCGCTGTGACTCAAGTGGTAGAGTGCTTACCTTGAGCTGAAGAGCTGAGGGACAGCACCCATGCCCAGAGTTCAGGCCCCACGACCGGACACCAAAAAATAAAAATCAAAGCAAGAGCATAAAGCACTGAGTTCAAGCCCCAGTATTGATACACGGAAAAGAAAACTAAAAACCTTTTCTGCATCTAATGTATATTCCATATAGCTCACCCATTTAAAGTGGATAATTCAATAATGTCCAGTCCACTGGGACTTGTAAAGAATCACTGTAGTCAATTTTAGAATATTTTCAGAACTCAGAAAAGAAACCATACCCTTTAGCTGTCACCATCCCTGTTGCTCCTAGCTACCTCCTAACTCCCCCCCTCCCCCGCCCGCCATCTACAAACCTACTTTTAGTCTCTGAAGATTTTTCTCTTCTGGACTATCATATCAATGGGGTCATATAGTCTGTTGTTCTTCAGGACTGGGTTATTTCATGTGGTAGAAAGTTGTCAAAAGTTCATCTATGTTGTAGCATGAATCAAAACCCCATTCAATGTGATGGTGGAATGATACATCCCATCATATGTAAACCCAACAGTTTGTGCAGTGATTCATCAGCTGATTGGCATTTGGGTTGTTTCTAACTTTTGACTGTCAACTGAGAATGAAATCAACATAGGAGAGAACTAAGAAAATTATATTTGTTTGAGGATAATTAGGATTTCAATCCAGGAAAAGCTATTCCAGCCATCTTATGAATGTACTTCAGGGGGGCAGCTGGTAACTTACACCTATAATATAGGAGACTGAAGTCTAAGGATTGTGGTTTGAAGCCAGCCCAGATAAGAAAGTCCATGGGAGTCTTGTCTCCAATTAACTTCCCAAAAGCTGGAAGCAGAGTTATGGCTCAAGTGGTAGAACACTAGCCTTGAGTCAAAAAGTTCAGGGATAGCTCCAAGGCTCTGAATTCAAGCCTCAAGACCAGAATAAGAAAAAAAATATTTTCTGAAGTTTTACAAAATGGAGACTACATTATAGCTTTGAATTTCAAGGAGGGTGGCAACTAAGTAATTTCTTCGTCAAGAATGATGGCTTACATAGGCAAAAGTTAACCTGTTTTGTAAAAAAGAGATGTACACTATGTTTGGGTAATTTGGGGATGGAGCTCCATTGTATAGAAAGTCAACAGTATTTTTCGGGCTGTCTTACATCCTGGCATAGGCATGTCTATCTGTAGTCTGTTGAAATGTTCAACTATGATGTCAACAGAGTAGTGTATGCCTGTAATCTAAATACTTAGGGGACAGAAGCAGGAAGATTATGAAGTCTAGGTCAGCCCGGGCTAAGTGGTGTGACTTTATTTAAAAAATAAATGAATATATAAATAAATACAGAAATTAAAAGTTCACCTATGGATGTCTCTAAGATCACAGTGGCTTCCTCACTCTATTTAAAGTGCCTGAAATCAATGCTACTCCAGTTGGATTTTTTTTCCTTGATAGAGCTATTCTAGATTATGCTGCTGTGAATACTAATGTACGAGTTTCACCTGACCCTGCTTTGGAGCCAGGAAATAACCATCTTTGCTGACAGTCATTCCAAGCTCTGCTTGCGTGACTGAAGCCAGCCAAGAGATGGTTCTTTCCTGGTGTCTAGATCTGTACATAATTTGTTTTTCCAGCAGGCCTTCACATCCTAATGTCCTTACTAGAAGTGAGAGAAAGAGAGGGAAGGCTAAATAGAAGGGCCTGTGACCTTTGCTTCAAAGCAGTAAGCTATTGTCAAGAGTGGACGGAGTGTGGGGTTGAATCATGTGTCGCCCAAGAAATGTTAAGGATCTGACCTCTGGCAACCTGTAAATGTAACCTTATTTGGAAGTAAGATCTTTCCAGATGGAATCAGGGGACAGTAAGTTTTCATTGGAATAGGGAAGGCCCTGTATCCAATGACTGGTCATTGTAAAAGGTCCATAGGCAAGACCTATATTCATAGATACAGCACGGCCTCAGAGACACAATGGAGTAGGCCACATCTGGCCCTCCAAGGAATTGCCCACTGTCTATGGCTAGACTTCTTCCAAGGGCATAATGACATGCCAGCCTTCTTTCCCTGAGAATGAACTTCCTATTGCTCACACCTGCCCACATCTGCATAACTTATCACTGATGGCAGTCAAGCTCCATGGACCCCACTTGGCTTGAAGACATTCTGTGATTATGCTCTGACGAAGAGTGTTAGTCCACCTCCATCAAAACCTATCTTTACTATTTAAAGCCTTTACTCCCACTTCCCTGGACAATTTTGTGTCCTGAAACAAGCAATACAGCCGTTGTGTCTTTATGGAAGCCATTCCCTCAACCTGGACGTCCTGAACTCTTCCTGAATTCTCTAAATGCACTTGGCCTTCAAGGATCTATTCACTAGAGAGCTGCAAGTAGTCTGACGTATCTTCTGGGTGTCAGGCCCATGTTACATGTTGCCTTGGAATTTCTTTAGACATCAGAACTACCGTGTAAGGTAGCAAAGACTAGGCCCATTTTTCTTCAGACATTAAAAGTAAAGGCCTGAGATGGGAAAGGATTTGTTCAGTGACCCATAGCTAATAGGTGATCAAGTGTGTAGTTGGCTGAACAAATACTGTCAAAAGACATCCAAGTCCTTTTTCCCTGAACCTGGGTGAGGTGCTTATTTAGAAAAAGGGATGCTTAGCTGTGATTAAACCTAAAGATACGAGATTGGAGATTTTTCCTGGATTATCCTGGTCAACCCTAATGTTATCATAAATGACCTTATGAACAGGGGACAGAGGGAAATTTGATGCCAAAGAGGAGGAGATGGAAGCATGGGGATGTGAGGCTGAGTAATGCAAGCCAGGCCCACAAACCAAGGTACACAGGCAGCCTCTGGAGGCTGGAAAGGGCAAGGAAATATATTCTCTCTGAGAAATTCTAGAAAAAACCCAGGCCTGCTGACACCTTTGATTTCATCCCAGCAAGATTCATGGTTGGTCTTCAGAACTGTATACATTTTAAATTGCTAGGCTTGTGGACATTTGTTCCAAGTGCCTTACAAAACTACTACCAAACTAGACTGTGAGCTCAAATCTCTCTGGCCCCAGAATGCATATTCATTCGATGTGGCTTCCTAAAGCTACTGCTACAGTCATTTCCCTCATTACCTATTACTGAAGCAATTCTCCCCTTCTGTATTCTTGTATATCTTTGAATCTCACTCATCTATCAAGGTTATTAAGAGGGGTCTATCCCTAATGCATGGGAAAATCACACATCAACGTACAATGTTTTGTTTTAAATGGAGATAAACCACACATAAGAAGATGTGCTATTTTAGATTCTGACACATGCAATGACATGGATGGTAACTGAGGACAAGATGCTGAGTGAAAACCAGGCACTAGTAGCTCATGCCTGTAATCCTTGCTACTCTCAGGAGGCTAAAATCTGAGGATGGCATTTGAAGCCAGCCCCGGCAGTAAAGTCCATGAGACTCTTATCTCCAATTAGCCACCAAAAGGGGCAAAAGTGGACCTGTAGCTCAAGTGATAGAGTCCTACTCTTGGGCATAAGAAGCTTAGGGACGCTGGGCATTTGTGGCTGACGCCTGTAATCCTAGCTACTCAGGAGGCTGAGATCTGAGGATCACGGTTGAAAGCCAGCCCAGGCAGGAAAGTTTGTGAGACTCTTATCTCCAATAAACCACCAGAAAACCAGAAGTGGCACTGTGCCTCAAGTGGTAGAGTGCTACCCTTGAGCTAAAGAGCTAAGGGACAGAGCCCAGGCCCAGAGTTCAAGCACCATGACCGACATGGGGTGGGGGATGGGGGGGGGAGAAAGAAGTTTAGGGACAGTATCCAGGCCCTGAATTCAAACCCCAAAACAGGCAAAAAAAGAGGCTGAGTGGAAAAAGGGACAAATACCGTATGGTCCCACTTTGATGAGGTCCCTAGTATAATCAAATTCAGAGAGACAGAAAATAGAATGCATAAATATAGCTGAGGCTGGGGACAAGGGGGTTCACTTGTTTAATGGGACAGAGTTTCAATATGGGGAGGTGAGAGTTTCTGCAGAGATGGTTGGTGGTGACAGTTGCATAAACAATATGAATGTGCTTAGAGCTGTTGAACTGTGGTTTAAATGGTAGCTTTTACATTATGTCTATTTTGCAACAACACATTTTGTAAATGACAACATTCACCACTTCAACCCTTTTAAAGCAGTGTTTTTTGGTACATGCATAAGAGTTGGGCAATTATCATAATAATCACTGTTAGATTTTGTTCATCCATCATTGCTTGATGGACATTTGGGCTCTTTCCCTGTTGGCTTTTTCAAATGATGCTGTTGTGAACATTCCTGTTGAGTATTCGTGCAGACATATTTCCTTCCTCTTGGCAGCTCTATGTTGATTGGCAGGCAACTTGCGCTGGAATCCAGTGCACCACTCTGTTGTGGAACACACAACCTAGAAAACAGATATCCAAAAGCATCTCCTTACCTGGTGTCGATGGCTCACACCTGTAATTCTGGCTACTCAGGAAGCTGAGATCTGAGGATTGTGATTTGAAGCCAGCCTGGGAAGGAAAGTCCATGTAACTCTTTTTCTTGTCTGTCATGGGGCTTGAAGTCTGGGCTTGGGCACTGTCCCTCAGCTCTTCAGCTCAAGGCTAGCACTCTACCACTTGAGCCACAGTGCCACTTGCCGTTTTCTGAGTAGTTTATTGGAGATAAGAGTCTCACAGACTTTCCTGCCTGGCTGGCTTTGGACCACAATCCTCAGATCTCAGCCTCCTGAGTACTTAGGATTACATTTGTGAGCCACTGGTGCCCAGTCCATGTAACTCTTATATCCAATTGACCACCAAAATAGTGGATATGGAACTGTGGCTCAAGTGGTAGAGTGCCAGCCTTCAGCTAAAAAACGAAGTGAGAGCGTGGAGCCCTGAATTCAAATCTGAGTACTGGCCCAAAAAGGTGTCCCCCTCCCCAGGCACAAATGTTTTCAAGGGCTAACTATAGTGCATCATATATCAAACTTTCATTCCTTCTTATGGTTTAGTAGTATATCACTGTGAGGATATGGCCTAATTATTTACCCATCCATTTGTCAGTAGTTATTTGGGTTGTTCCCATCATTTGGCTATTGTAAATAATGGTGCTATGAACATAGATGTAGAAATATGTGTTGAATTCCCTGCTTAGAAATTCTTTTCTGGGGCTGGGAAGGTGGCTTAGTGGTAGAGCGCTTGCCTTGCATGCATGAGGCCCTGGGTTTGATTCCTCAGCACCACACAAGCAAAAAGAAAAAAGCCGGAAGTGGCGCTGTGCCTCAAGTGGTGAAGCACTAGCCTTGAGCTGAAGAGCTGAGGGACAGCACCCAGGCCCAGAGTTCAGACCCCACGACTGGACCCCCCAAAAAAATTCTTTTCTGATTTTGAGACAGTCTCAGTGAAGTCCTAATTGGCCTTGACCTTTGGATCACCTTGCTTCAGCCTCCTGAGTGCTAGGATTACAGACATGCACCAACTTCATTGTTTTCAATCCATTTTAGTGCATTATACAGAATTAGAATTGCTAACAATTGTCCCCTGCCGTGATTTGGATAGTATCTCTGAAACTCAAGTCCATTGAAAATCTCAGAATGTGACCTTATTTAGAGATGGAGTCTTTGAACTGATATGTAAGCATTTCAAAATGAGATCATGCTGGATTAGCATGGACCCTAGATCCTAGACATTGGAGTGACACACCTACAGGAAGGGAAGGCCCAAGGCTGCCTACCAGTCACCAAAAGCTGAAAGAGGCTTTCATAAACGTTTTTACCCTAGAGCCTTCAAAGAACACGGCCCCACTAACCTCGTAGACTGGAGGCAGACTTCGGGCCTCCAGAATTACGAGAGAAGACATTCTTGTTTCAAGCTGCCAATTTGTGGTAAGTAGTTATGACAGCCGCAGGACACAAATACGTCCTCCATGGGAGGACTGAAATGAATACACATGGGATTTGTCAAGTGCATGTCATTGTGTTAGACAAACTGCCCAAAGCTTCTGAGAGGCTGGGATTACTCTCACCTGGGATGCCTACATCCACAGCGCAAGGCAGACTCAGCCACTACCTGCAGTGTGCCCTCCTCACCCCACGAGATCATCAGCTTACCCAGCAGGTACCTGGCACATCTGTCCTATCAGATAGAGTGGGGTTAGGACTGGCTGGACATGGGCTTGAACCCTGGCTTGCCTGCTGACTCGCTGAATGACCTGTCTAGTGTCACTTTCCCTCTGTGAAGATGTGTTTGTAAAGATGGGGATAATCACTGAAACATTGCTTTCCTTCTTGTTGGCTGGGAGGGCTTGACAAGGTAATGCTGGTGATGTGCTTGGATGGTGACCATCTGAGAGCTTGAAGCTGTGAGGGACCTCAGAGATCGTCTTGTCTTAAGGCCCAGAGAAGGACAGTGACCTGCCATAAAGCACAAAGGGATCCCCTAGGATCTTCTCGGCCCCACCAGTGCCTATAGGAGGGAGCAGAAACACCATCAGTTGATTTAAAAACTTGATCTCCTTATCTCCTTCCTTTCCCCTGTTCCTTCCCTTCTTCTGTACTTCTGTGTCCTCCCCAGATTCTTCTCAAGTGAACTCTGGCCTCAGAATGGCTCAGTACCTTGTTCTAGACCCCTGCAGTGGGTCTGCTTTGTTGTAATTGTCATTCTGCCAGTGTGCTGAGGCTTCACAGGCAGCAATGTGGTGCTCTGTTGTTGAAGCTGCTGTAGCCACAGGACACTGCTACTCTGCAGCCCTGATCACTTCCTCACTTTCAAAGAACTCAGTGATTCCTTAGGCCTGAAGGTTGGGCTCCTCCAGAGGGGCCTGCCAAGGTCATATCATCTGCCCCTCACCTACTGTTTTGGTGTCCTCTGACACTCCAGCCCTTCCAATCACAGCAGTGCCATAAACTGGATGTCTTAAAATCCTCGACACTGAGTTATCAGCCTCAGTTTCTGCCGTGTGTTTATCCCCTGCCTTCTCAGCTGGACATGTCAGCTTCTTGTCTCTGCTAGGGTCAGGACAGTCATGGGACCTGCTCCATACTCTGTGTGTGCTGAAGAGAACAGATTCACATCTAAGAATATTATGTGGACCCAGCATACTTACACTGTCTGCTAAATAAAGTCTTCCATCTATAACGCAGAGACCTTTCATGTTCTGGAGATTTAACACACCTCCGTCCAATGCTGACCCCTGGAGGTAAGGCAACAAATAAGGAGGCAAAGTCCTCAAAGGTAAAAACGAAATGCTTGCTGTTGGGCAAATAGGAGTAAGACGCCCTACGCAGGGGTATAGTATTTGGAATTCTGTGGCTCAAGAGAGAACAACATGCTTGGGGCCGGAGAGTGGCTTTCCCCAAGCTCCAGAGAAGCAGCTCCAGGGGAAAGCATGTTCACAGAAGCCAAGAAATCACAGTTGCCCCCACTGCTGCTGAGAGACCAGCTAACAGAAGAGTTGGGAAGGGACAGGATGACACACGGGACAAAGATGGATATGAACTCCACATCCTTCTGCTACAGCCTCCAGATGGCTGGGGATGATACGATTATACCACCACTCCTGGACTTAAAAGGCCTTTTTTCCATTCATATATACATATATGTTATATGTATACTACCTTTGTTTTCACTGAATTTGATGTGGGTGCCCTGCATCTTGTATATACACTTCTCTAATTCGGGGAGGGGAAGGGAAAAAACAAAATGCCTAAATAGGGATACAGGTTGACCCATTGTCACAAGGAGATGTACAAGACACTATGTTGAAACGAAAATGAACTTTGCAACTTTGAAAGAGGGGGTAGTTGTGGAGGTGGGAGGGAAGGAATGGTAAGGGAAAAACAAAGGAGGAAGCAACAATGCTTGACAGGAAATGTACTCCTTACCTTGCTCATGTAACTATAACCCCTCTGTTCAGTATTTTCACAATAAAAAATGTACAAAAAAGAAGCTATACATATTCTATAAAATTTATAGCATACAATAAATATTAATTAATAGTGATATAGTAACAATGATATATTATTATATATAACTATAGATAGTATATATATGAAATACTATATATTAATGTAATAGAAAATATATTATTATTAATATACCCATAATTATTGTATGTATCATATACTATATAGTCATATATTATATATTGAATAATAGACAATAGTTATAACATTATTATAATTGTATATAATTTTTTCTTGTTGTTAGTCCTGGGGCTTAAATTCAGGGTCTGGGCACTGTCCCTGGGCTTGTTTTGCTCAAGGCTAGCTCTCTATCACTGGAGCTGCAGCTCCATTTCTGGCCTTTTTTGGTAGTTAATTATAGATAAGGGTCTCATGGGCTTTCCTGCTGCTGCTGGCTTCAAATCACAATCCTCAAATTTCAGCCTCCTAAGTAGTTAGGGTTACAAGCATGAGCTACTAGCACCATACTTTGCATATAATTTATTTTTATAATTATTTATTAACTTATGTTAGTTGTGCATTGTTACATTTCCACACAATTTACACTTTTAAACTACTTGTTATTATCACAAATTTGATACTGCAGTATACATTTATTCATTTATTTATTTATTTATTTATTTTTTTGTCGGTCATGGGGCTTGAACTCTGGGCTTTGGTGCTGTTCGTGTGCTCTTCAGCTCAAGGTGAGTGCTCTACCGCTTGAGCCACAGCACCACTTCTGGTTTTCTAGTGGTTTTATTGGAGATAAGAGTCTCACGGAGTTTCCTGCCCTGGCTGGCTTTGAACGGTGATCCTCAGATATCAGCCTCCTGAGTAGCTAGGATTACAGGCATGAGCCACTGGCACCCAGCTTTTCAGTCTACATTTATATTGTATACCTTTTCGGAGGTTTCTCAGGCTGCGTCAATGCAGAGCAAACACTTAGCATAAAGAGCCCAAGGATTGGCTTGTATGGTTTCAGTCCCTCACGTGCTTAGGGGAATGGTCATGGGGTAAATTAAATAAAGTTCACTCCCCACCTGAGAGGCAAATGTTAGATTGCTCCTAATGATGTCAGAATTCAGAGTAGAAAATGCTGGTTTGGAAATATTATAGAGCCATAAGTTATTGCTTGCCAAGTGTTTATGCAAATTCCACATTAACTCGACTGAACACTAAAGAGAAAGGCATGGAAGGGCCTCTCATATTAGGAAACCGTGCAGTTCTAAAGCTTTTGTGCTGCCTGACTTGCCAGAGGATGCTGGGATTGTCCGCATCTAGATTGTCAAACAAGACGACCCTTTCTCATGGTAATGAGTCTTAAAATGAAGTCAAGACCTACTCACCTTTTGCACCTTCTTCCCAGCCTTTTGGACTGTGGCCACATGGCCAAAGTGTCACATTTTGTCGCCACTGTGTGGTCCTTAGGGGGAGGGGGTGTTAAGGAAGTCCCTTTAATCCCAAATAGAAATCCTCAGAGCAAATTCAGTAGAAAGAGACCATTTCAATCTTCTGGGAATTAGCAGTACATTGTCAAGTGTCCCGGGCAAAGGGTGCCCAGAAGACAGGAGTGACATGCCTGCAATAGGATTCTGCAGGGACCCAGGGATGGAAGATTCCCAGCCATTCTTAGAAGTGCCTGCTATGTGCTGCTGGTAATCTCAGAAGTGCCTACTATTTTAAACCAGGGAGATGGGGGCTGCCCCATGCTATTGCATCTCTAGCATGTGTGCATGCTGGCATGGTATGGGATTATAATTGCAACCCTGGGCACCACCTGGTCCTTGTACTGCCTCTTCTCCCAGGACAGGACACACCAAGTCCCCAAGCTTTACTGTCTAGTATCACAAGCTGCCTCTAGCCATGCACACTAGGAGCACAGCCCCTCAGCCCACATCACCTGTGGACCACTTGGCTTGTGGTGCTGCCGGCCCCACCAAACCCCTCCACAGCTTCTCCCTCCTGCTGTTTTCAGCAACAAATCTTTGCCATAGGCATGACATCTAGGTCCTGCCTGACTTTGTTACAGTTCAAAAGCCAGGAGGAGACAGGCGGAGGAGACTTGCTGAACAATTTGTTTACAAGCATATGAAACAAAACATTACTATCTTTCAAAAATTTGACTTTAAGTAGTTATACAGAGGAGTTACCCTTCACCAAAGCAGTTTATGAATACAGTGATTCTTGATTATTGTCACCCCTCCACACCCCTTCCCTCACTTTTCTTAATTTTGTAGAATATGTATAAAATTTTGCCATTTAGTAAGGCAATTTATGTATACAGTACATCCTGATCTGTATCATCCTTTCAATGTCTTTACCCCGCATGCATCAAAAAATGTGGTATGTGTGTGTGTGTATAATAGAATTCTACTTATCCATCAGAAAGAATGATATTGTACTATTCATAAGGAAGTGAACAGAATTGGAAAAAAATTACACTAAGTAATCCAGACCCAGAGAAACACAGGATGCATGGTTTCCCTCATTTGTGGGAGCTAGAATGTGCCTATAAATCTAGAAGTAAACACACTGTGTGGTATGCGAGAGGTTATAAATGAATTTACTGAAGTGTACTAGACTCTATGGAGAACACTACTATCTTTTAATGAACTAAAGGACTTACTTGTTCATAGTAAAGAATCTCATGGTTTCAGAATATAGGTCAGTCTCGAGGTGTGGGGGGATTCTCACCTGAGCTTTGCTCCTGCTTCTCCCAGGGCATGCGGGCATAGCCTTGAGTGCAGAGTTAGGTCTGGAGTTGGCAATACTAATGAACATGTGATGCCTTTCTTCAGCTAGTTGGCTCCCTCATGGACATATGGGCAGAGGGGCTCTCCAGTCTTCATTGGTTCGCAATGTGGATAGCAGTAGGACAGGAGGGTGGCTCTGTCCACCGCCTGCAAATCTGGGCCACAGGTTGAGCCCTGAGCCCGGGCTGAGCTTCTCTGAGTTCCCAAAGACAAATGTGATGGTGAGTTGGGCAAGGCCTTCATTCACACTGCACACACACTCCTTGGTACCAAGTGCTAAGGATCAGTGTTGGAGCAGCTTTGCCAGAGATGGTGGTCTTCCCTTGGTGATTGCCCTCAGCACTGGTCAGGTGGAGGTGTTCATTTCTAGACAGGTGTGCTGCTGTGGGCAAGAAATGCCCCTTGAAGAATTCAGTGACATCAGGAATGTAGGGTGATTTTGCAAGGATGGGGTTTGTGGCAGTCGGAAGGATGAAGGAACAAGAGTTTTGAACTGGAGAGCAATAGAACTTTTATTCTTTATGGCAGGTGGCCCCAGATGGGGACCTGACACACCAGCTGTGAGGAGGTTCACAGTGGCTGTGGTATATAAGGAGGGCAGGAGCCTGGGGCTAGGATCCAGGATCCTAGGCTAGCCTTCAGAAGCCTTTTTTTCACATTGCAAGCACACTCAGCATAGGACTGTGTCCCTGCTCTACCCTACCCTCTGCTGGCCTGGTGGCCTGGGAAAGGTGAGCATTTCAGGGAGGCGTTTGTCAGGTTAAATTTTTGTGAAACAGTTCAGGGTATGAGCAGGTCAGGGAGGGGCTGTGGGGCTGTGGGAGAGAATGAAGACAAGGATTCTTAGGCAGGCACAAACCCAGAAGTCAGGCACTTTGAAGCTGGAGTAGTGATCGGGGCACAGAGCATGGTTTCGAAGCATCAGACTTCTACCAAGGTAGGAGCTATGTGACTGAGATGTTCATCAAGTTCCAGCTCAGACCCACATTAATCTAACATAAAAGAGACTGAGTAATTTCTAGGCAAGTCATCTTACAAAGGGGTAGTTATCCCATGGGATAAGTTCTCCTAAGCACTTAGGATGTTTACATTGAAGTCTTTTTATGTTTGTGTTATGAGTAGGTTCATTTGTTACCCAGCAATATTCATTCTGCTGAAATTCAGGTCAACAAACTTTTTCTGTGAAGGACTGGACAGTAAACAAGTTAGATGTTGTGCCTGTTACAAATAGGCCATTCCCCTGCCATGGAAAATGCAGAAACAAATGATTTGTTTGCATCCCTTTAGTATGTATTTTATATTTATTAATTTTGGCTGTGTTGGGGTGATCTTGAATCACAATCCTGTTAGGTATGCCTCCCATACATCTGAACTTACAGGTCTACACTACCACACCTTCCTTATTTACTGTGATGGAGGTCTTTCTAACTTTTTGCTGAGATTGGCCTGGAAGTGTGATGCTTCAGATCTTTGCCTCGCCAGCAGCCAGAATTATAAGCAAGAGCTACCACACTAAATGGTAAAAAGTTTAAGACATATCCTAGAATTAAGGGAAGGGGTGAGTTGAGAGGAGTGGGTGAGAATGTTAAAAGGCTGACATTGATCAATAGGCATAAACTGCTACAGTGGATGGCAAGTCTTCTGTATAACTACTTAAAGATAATTTTAAAAAATTAAAAATAAAAACAGCTGGGGCCCATAGGTAATCCTAGATGTTGAGGAGGGCGGGGCTGAGAATAGGAAGATCATGGTTTGAGGCTAGCTGGGGAGAAAAAGAATTATGAGATCGTTTATGAATCCTAGCCAAGCATATGACACTATGTGAGAGATAGGGGATGGAGAAAAGTCCTTGAGAGTTTATGTACGTGATGCAATGGTGGGCACTTGTAATCCCAGCAATGATGGTCATCCTAAAATTAGTAGATCATGGTGTAATAGCCTGTGAGTGAGAAAATCCAGGGAGGCAAGATTAAAGGTAACAAAGGAGTTTTATTAGTTGGTTATGCAACTGCTCTTTCCTAAGCTACCTCAGAATTAGGAACAACCACAACTTCCAAGGGACTTTTTTTTTTCTTTTTTCCTCCTTTCCCTCCTTCCCACAGCTCTCTGCAGGCCTCTCTACCGGCCTAGGCCTAACCGCCTGAGGGCCTCTCTAGTCCTCTACTGCCCCACCCCCTGCCAGCAGGCGGGGGAGGAGGTGAAACTCGGAGGTGATGTCACGCGGGGGCGGAACCGCCCACCTACTGGTTCTCACTACAGCTCCAGTGCTTATCTGGATAGAAAATGGGACCCAATGTGAAAAAATGACTAGTGCAAAAGTGGGCTAGATTTGTGTTCAAGTGGTAGAGCATCTGCCTCCTAAATTCCTGTGTTCAACTCCAGTACTTCCAAGAAAAAAAAGAAAAAACCCAACCCAAGCCAAAACACCACCACAGCCACCACCAAAAATGGAAAAAAACACACTCAGGTCATATTCTGCTCAAAGCGGCTGATGGCTCTCAGGCTGTGTGGACTGCAGAGTAGACTCATTGAAGGTAGAAAACTAGAAGACAGCCATATGGCAGCAACTTTGTGGCAGATATTTGGCTGGTAGGTTTCAGGTGTAAGTTTCAGTGAGATTCAATTCAGTCAGTGTTTGTGTACATGGGCTGTTGCCTGAGGTGAGGTCTGTTCTGAGGCTGTGCATCTTCACACCAGTGAGTATATGACAGTTCACCCATCAGATCCCTTGAAACTGTGAAATCTGATGTCCCTCTGCTATAGCTAGTTGTGCTGAGGGCAGGGAGGGCAAGAGAATGGCCTAGAGCACCCAGAGTTACTGGAGAGGTTGGGGGCATATCCGCAGCCAGGAAGGCAGTGGTAACCTCTCAAGTTCACAGCAGCACCGTGTGTCTAAGAATTCCAAGAAGGGCTGGGAAGGTAGCTCAGTGGTAGAGCGCTTGCCTCTCATGTGTGAGGCCCTGGGTTCGATTCCTCAGCACCAATAAGCACAAAAAAAGCCAGAAGTGCCACTGTAGCTCAAGTAGTAGAGCGCTAGCCTTGAACTGAAGAGCTGAGGGACAGCTCCCAGGCCCAGAGTTCAAGCCTCATGAGTGATTCCCCCCCCCCCCAAAAAAAAGAATTCCAAGTAAGATGTATGTAAAAAGAACCACTCTCTGAGGAAAATAAAAACTTCTTAAGTATCACAAGCTTAGCAACCAAGAAGTCAGTCAGAATGGCCCAGCCCTCTGCCCTGTTTTCCATGCACTTCATGTGTCATTGCTGTGGACATCCCTTGAGACCCAGGGAGCCCACAGAGATGCCTGAAGCAGCCCCAGGGCATGGCAGTTTGTCCACCAAAGCCAGTGATTGCCCAGAACTCCGGGCCAGCGCCTCCAGTGGAGCCCTGGCTGGCCAGGGTGGAGAATCCAGGGCCAGTGCTAGCCAGTTCACCCTGCTTGGAAATGCTGTGTCGCTCAGAACTCTGAGCAGCATCCAGAAGACCCTGCTAGACATTTTTGCCATCCTGTCAGGCAAAAAAGCGGTAGAACACCCTCTCTGCGAGGAGTGTACTGACCATCTTTTGGAGCAACTGGACACTCAGCTCTCGCAGGCGAAGCTGGACTGGCAGGCCTACAGGCGTGCCCTGGAGATGGAGTTGCTAGTGGATCCGGAGGAGAGGAGGGCTCTGAACACCTGGCTTTGGGCAGAGTTGCAGGAGCTGGAGCGGGCAGAGGCCCTGCTGATGGAGGAACTCGCGGACGCTGAGCAGGCCTGGGCCCAAGTGGCCCATGACTTCCAGGAGTCCCAGGCAGAGACGGCCGAGCTGCACCAGCAGGCCGTGCAGTACCAGAAGGAATACCGGACCCTGGAGTGGCAACGGCTCGAACTGACGGACCAGTTGAGCAGCGTGGAGAACCAGCTGAGGTACGCCCGGGGCCAGCTGGACAAGCTGAGCACCACCAGCATCTTCGATGTCACCTTCCAGATCTGGGAGGAGGGCCCCCTGGGCGTCATCAATAACTTCAGGCTGGGCTACCTGCCCCATGTCCCCGTGAGCTGGACGGAGATCAGCGCTGCCTGGGGACAGGTGGCTTTGCTGCTCCTCGCCCTCGCCAATACCATTGGACTCAAGTTTCAGAGGTACCAACTTGTGGCCAGTGGAAACCATTCCTATCTGAAGTCGCTGACGGGTGACGGTGTCCGGCTGCCCTTGTTCTCCGATGGGAAGCAGAATGTTTTCTTGGAAAACACATTTGATCGCGCCATGATGGCTTTCCTGGATTGCATGCAACAGTTCAAGGAAGAGGCGGAGAAGGGCCGGGGGGGCTTGTACCTTCCCTACAGCATGTACCCGGAGATGGGCACGCTAGAGGATGCCAAGGTCAGCAGGGAGTGGTACTCTATCCGGACTCACCTCAACACGGTGGAAGAGTGGACACGGGCTCTCAAATTCCTGCTTGCCAATTTAAAGTGGAGTCTTGCTTGGGCCTCAGAAAGGTACAGTCAAAAATAGCTTTTCTGTGTTGTAAAATACTGTGAAATGATCAGATTGTAACACTAAAGAGTACAGCATGCTTGTGATTCAAAAGAATTGGTACCAAACAGTCATTTAAAAATATTTGAGAGGCCCTGGATTTGTAATCAAGCACCAGAGGCACGCAAGAAAGTATTTTCCAGTGGAGCCGTGGCTCAAGTGGTAGAAAACAAAATAAAAGGTATTTTTCTGGAGCAAACCAAAAGACTTTGTTTCCTTCCTAACGCACGTTCGTCTTGCTTGTGCTTCCTCACTCCTTCAACTCCACCAGAGGGGAAGAATTAACTTGGAGATGAGGGGAGACGGGATAGTAGGGAGAAAAAAACAGAGGTCCATTTTTAATTTTTTAAAAATTTTATTGTAAAGATCCTGTACTGAGGGGTTACAGTTACATGACTAAGGTATAATGTTTTGATGAGAGAAAAATTGGAGAGCTAGTGTTTGTTGTGAGACACTGAGGGACAGCCAAGGGAGAAGATTCACATTGAGTTTACTACTTGCTTTTTTTTTTTTGTCGATCGTGGGGCCTGAATTGTGGGCCTGGGTGCTGTCCCTGCGCTTTTCAGCTCAAGGCGAGCGCTCTACCACTTGAGTCATAGTGCCACTTCCAGTTTTCTAGTGGTTTATTTGAGATGAGTCTCATGACTTTCCTGCCCTGGGCTGGCTTTGAACCGCGATCCTTAGATCTCAGCCTCCTGAGTAGCTAGGATTAAAGGCGTGAGCCACCGGAGCCCGGCTACTGGTTGCTTTTTTATGGCAAGGTATAGTGGAAGCTCTCTTCAGTCTTGAGAAACTTCCAATAAATGTATCAGTCTATGATTTTTTTTAAAAAGAATTCCAGGTAGTACTGGCTGTATGTCCCCTGTGTGTTAGGCTATCACATTTCATCCTTTTGGGTCTCAGCAGGCTCAGTAGGTAGCATATGGCTGGGAGGCTTCCTGGCTGGTTTTTCTAGTCCTTGTGTGCCCCTTTGAACTATGGGGCTAGAGCTGACCCCCTAGGAACCTCTACTTGCTTCCCCCCTCTTCTATTATTCAGATGAAGCTCAAGCTCCATGTGGGGGGGGGGCGAGGAAGAGAATCAAAGCTGTAAACATGTTCGCGGTCGAATGGAAGGTGAGGGAACAGCGGGAATCACAGTGGGGGGGGGGTTGTCTCGCAGGAGTCCCAGAATGGTTGGGGGCGGGGAGCGTGTGTCGGGTTGGAGCCGCCCCCTGCCGTGGGTGTGGCGTAGCACAGCTTATGCTACATAATGGCGAGGGCAGGCTCGTCGCTGCCAACCTGCCACTTGGGAGAGAGCAATGCGCTTTCCCTTTGTCCTGAAAAGCTGCTAGCGGTTGGGGCTGGTCTTCAGAGTGTTCCCTTCGAGGTTGCAGGGGACCTAGGATTTCTCCTGGTTCCTAACATGGACTGCAGTTGCAGGAGGGCCTGCAGCTCCTTTATCTGTCGTGGAGCACGTTTTTGAGTGGGTGTTGACACTGTCCCGGCTGAGCCTGCTGAGCCTACCCCATCCTCCCCGGCCCCTTCGCGTGCCTGCCGCCGGAGCCTGAGCTAGTCTCCATCCACATGGGCAGCTCTTCGCCACAGCAGCCACCTCAGAAAAACGGTCCTTTTCTTTAGTGTCTACACATGGTTTCCCTATAGCTTTCTGCACCGATCGGCGAGTGGGGCGGTGGCTGGAGAAGCCCGTGGAGAGAATGGGGACCCAAGGGGAAAAGCCCGGTCCAAGGTCACATGGCTGGCAGCTGGCCTGTGCGCCGCCTGGGGTTCCCGCTCCTGAATAATCGCTTGATGGTGTCGCTTCCCGCCCCCTGGCGACGCACTGCTCTGGGCCAAACTGAGAGGATTCGGGTAGGAAAGGGTCTGTGAGCGGCAAGCAGACGCGTCACCCAACCGTCACTGCCCAAGCCACTGGGAGTCGACCGGCCCCACCCCGTCCTTTTCCCTGGGCCCCGCCCTTTAGACTGCAGTCTTGCCCCGCCCCCCGAAGTCCCCGCCCTATGGCCTCCAGTTGCTGACTCTCTAGCACCACGCTGCCTTCACCCTCCCAGGGCGATACCACACGCGTGCCAGCTGTGGGCGGGGCCCTGCGGAGGGGACAAAGCTCCTCCTCCTCTGCTGCTCCTCCTCATCCTCCCCCTCCAGGCCTCCAGCGCGAACTGTGCTCCTCTGGGGCCCCTCCGCCGCTTCCCAACCATGGTGGCCTGGCGGTCGGCGTTCCTTATCTGCCTCGCGTTCTCCTTGACCACCCTGGTCCACAGAGGTAAGGCAAGCCGGAGGGGGGAAGGGGGAGGCACCCAGGGAACTCGCCCAGTGGGCCTAGGGGGGGTCGCTCTGCGCATGAGCACTCCACCCTCAGCCTCCAGGGCCTGTGGCCGCGGCTGTGCCGGTCAGCAGTCCGACCTGTTTGTTTGGAACCCAGGGCCACGATCCAGGCCAAGCTTGCCAAATCGGCTGAGGTCCGTGTCAGCTGGACACGAGGATGGGACCCTTCTTGGTGCTGGGCTAGACATATCCGGATGGCAATTCTCTAAAATCCCGAACAAGCAATTGCCACCACTGGTGACAACAGCTGTCCCCAGGACTTTACCTTAGGGAAAACCGTGCAAAAAGCAGTCACTTTCAAATTTTGTTCTAAGGCCACCCTCAGCTAAAGCACCTGGACGGCTTCCTGTGTCCTGCTGACTGTCCATCTCGCAGCTTGCGTTGGGTGAGGGTGGGGTAGAGTTGGTTCTAAGGGATTCACTAAGGGTCTCTTGGCTTGCGCCCAGTTTTCGAGCCTTTGGTCATGTGTGTCAGGGACATGGAGGATGTAGACGGGGAGAGAAATTTCACTGAATCAAGGGAACAAGTTGTTATTTTACACCTGTGCCGCTAAAAGTGTGATCCAAGGCCCAGCCGCATTGGCATCTTCAGGGGCATCTTCAGAACCTACTTAGAAATGTAGCATCTTGTGCCCCACCCGTGACCCACTGAGTCACACTAAGTATTTTCTTTATCGTTTTAACGATCAGATCTCAGGTAATTCACAGGTACATCTCACTTTGAAAAGCACCTCCTTAGAATAAATGCACTCTAGTTAAAAATAGGGCCATAAGCAAGTACCAGCAGAATATTTTTACAGTTGTTTATATCTGATCTCCATCTCAGGAAAGGGATTTAAGGAAAACATTGGCATTTACCAGGGAATAGGCTTTGAGCTTCCTGACAAAGAAAGCAAATCCAGCCAGTGAAAGACATGACCTCAGGAAAAAACAAAAACAAAAAACCCCCAAAAATAAACAAACAAAAAAAACAGAACTCTATCCTAGTTCTTACTAAAATTTATTTCATATACAAGGAACACAGTGAGAGTTGTCCAGTACAAGTCAAGATAGTTGCACAAAAGAGGCAGAAGTGCTTTTCATGTGGACAGTTTGTCTGGAGTTGCTGAAGGAAGAGCCTTTCACCATTCTGCTGACATGTCAGCTGTGTTCTTGGAAGTGATGAAGCCAAAGTGCACAACACAAAGATTGTCTTTGTAAACTGACCTCTTAGCAGACAGAGAAACAAGCACAAATGTCCACTCGACATATTGCTGCTATGAGTACAGGAAAACAAGTTATAGTATAGACATGTGAATTCTTAAATATTTTTTCATTTTCCCTTTGGGGCTAATTTTTTATTCTATCTAATATACACTTGTGGGGAAAAGTATAAATCAGTACTCACTTATCCTTGGTGGTGGTGGTGGGGAAATGTTCCAAGATGTCCACAGAATGCCTGAAACCACAAATATTTGTTATTCAATGCTAAAGATGGAATCCAGGGCCTTTGTGCATGAAAGAGAAGTTGTCTGCCACTGAGTGACACCCCTCCCTTCATCCAGAAAGCACATGGTACTGAACCCTATACATACTATGTCTGGGAGTTTCGTGTTTTGTTTTCTCTGTGCCTTCACAGTTGATCTGATAACTGAAGTAGTTACAGTGACCAAGGCACGGGTAGCATATGTTGTCTGGGTGGTATGAAATATGTGACATAGTATTTGATCATTTTACTCAAAAGGGCAGACCTAAATTGTCTGTTCCCCCAATTTTCTATGTAAAAATTTCAGCCTATAGTTGACTCTAGGAAATAGAGAATGTGAAAAACCACAGATTAGGGAAGGGGGATGAAGGTAGACTTTTGTAATCATGTGATTGGATTCTCTCTAATGATACAGAAATATTAAAAGTGGAATACGAATGATCAACTCTGAGATTTTCAGCTTTTTTCTAGTTATACCTAGTTGAGATATTAGAGGAGATGGAGAACCAGTGCAACCATTTTTTAGATGTGAGAGAAGAGGTGAAATATAGCTAAAATGCACACAGTGACTAATTGGCAGTTACTGTTGGATTTCAGGCTGGTGACCATCTTTAAATATGAGATATTCCCAATGCCTTTATGCCTACAGGCTACTCCACTTCTCCAACTTAGTAGCTTTGGGGAAATAAACCTGTTTGTTTAGTTCAGATAATGCCCCACAATTCACAAAGGAATCTTGAAGAGAATGTGTCACTCTTAAGTCTGAGGCCTTACTACCAGCTACTACCTCCTGAGTGCTTGCTGTGCTCTGACAAGTTTTCAAGATAAGTATTATTCTTGCCTTCGAAATGAGTGAGAGGACCCAGGTCACCTAGCTCAGAAGAAATAGAACTAGGATTCAACACAAATAAGACTGCCACCCAGTGATCTTTTTCTTTCCTTTTCTTAGTTTTGTGCTGCTTTTAGGGCTTGAACTTGGGGCCTTTAGAACTTACACAGAATTTTTTTTCCCTCATGGCTGGGACTCTGCCACTTGAGCCATGCCCCCAGTCTACTTTTATGTTGGTTAATTGGAGATGGAGTCTCAGTCAGAATTTTCTGCCAAGGTTGGCTTGGAACCACCATCTTCCATGTCTCAGCTTCCTGAGTAGCTAGGATGGCAGGGGTGAACTGGCCTATTTATTTATTTATTCTTTGCTTGTTTGTTTAAATTTAATGGATTGAGCCAGAGCAACTTTGGTTTCAAGTAGGTTTCCAGTTTTTTGGATCTTTTGTCCAAAAAGAAATGACAAATAGGACTTTTGCATTAGCACATGCATGTAGGACCCCATAATTGTGGACTCACACTTCCTGTATTAAGGTTAAGGCACAATCCTAGAGTGGGTTCAAGGTGTGCCTACTCAAGTGCCATTAGGTCCTTGTTGTCTGTATCAGGGTGTGACTGAGCAACCTCACCAGCGTTACAAAGCTCCCAAGATAACCAGTTGTGGTTTGTGAAGTCACACCAGGCGCTGGCAAGTAGAGACAGGCTTTCAACTCTCCAGAGGTTAAAGGATGCTCAACAGGTCATTATTGTTCTAATTACATAGGGGAATTTATTCCCTTGTGTATTTTGCTGCGTCTGAAAACTCTTTTATGGACAGGCACGTCATCTGGATGTGCCTACAGAAGTAGGAAGCAGGGGTCTGATTGGCAGGTGTATTCTTGGACCATGCCCAAGCTGTCTGCCTCACTCACATTCACCACTTGTAGCAACCTGTGAAGGTCAGCCCTGTGACCCCCCCCCCACTGCCTCCTGATGCCCATATTGACAGCTTGCTCAGGAATGGGCCATTTCCCAAATGGAACACGGGGTCCAGAGAGGTTCAGGAACTTACTGGAAATATCACTTAAATCAGAATAGAGAAAAGTGGGTCCCTTCTGGGAACAGGCAGGTTAAAAAATATGGGAGAAGTGGCCAAGAATAAGCATAATGAGGCCATGGCAAATTGTCCAATGCCGATTCCCTTATAGTCATCACGTTGACAGGCGGACACCACCAGCCGTGAAGCAAACCTGCACAGTGCCACTGTGGTCATGGGCCTTTCATATAAACCCTTGGTGTCACAGGTTTCTCATCTATACATAGGGATTATACTGTCCACCCCATGGGGTGTGCATTAGGGTGAAATATGGTAAAACATATATAAAAAAATCAGCACAGTGCCTGCCTTCCAGTGAGCTGTGTTACTACTTGCCATTATGGCTCCTATTACATAAGACATTCCAAGCCATATTTTGGAAGTGCACTGTGCAAATCTGAAAAGCATTATTTATATAAAATGCCCAGAGTTGACAAATCCATAAACAAAGAGTTGATGACTGGTTGTCAAAGACTGGGGAGGGGGAAAGGGACAGACTGCGTGGTGAGTAAGGGATCCTTTGAGGTAATGCAAATATTCTGTAATTCAGCAGAGGTCACGGTTGCACAACCTTGTGAATACACTAAAAAAAAACACCAAAGGGTAAAATCTATGTTGTGTGAAACATAGTTTCATTTTTTTGAAAAATTCACTGTATAGTCTAAGCAAAACAACCTTGAACAACAGCTGTACATGATCCTAGCCTGGGGTTCGGCATCGTGGGAGCAGTGCTGGGATCCAGGTGGAAACTGAAACACTGACTTGGACTCTCAAGAGCAAGCTGGATGAGCCCCAGGTGCACCTGCAGAGTTTGCTTTGAGCTGCTTAACCATGCAGGCTTGGGTTCCAGAAGCTCTAGGAGTCACCATAATGTGTACTAGTTATTCCCTGCTCGGAGCAAGGGAACTCTGTCCTTCCTCATGGATACAGGTCCTATCCCATGATGATGGACACAAGGTAACCACCATGTGTTTGTTTTCTAACACACACATTAAACCACCTGAGTCAGAATCTGCAGGCAATGAGACAAGGCTG
Source organism: Dipodomys ordii (assembly GCF_000151885.1). Lineage (NCBI taxonomy): Eukaryota > Metazoa > Chordata > Mammalia > Rodentia > Heteromyidae > Dipodomys > Dipodomys ordii. Next base: position 1,281,904 of record NW_012267305.1, read on the forward strand.
CAGTTGTACCCATAGAGATGCTGCTGTTGAATCTTGTTGTGGCTGCTCAGAGGTCTGGTGAGTGCAGAAAGGATGGCTTCCAGATATACAGATTTTCATCTCGCTACTTCCATTTGCTACCTGCTGTGTTTGCTTTTCCTACTGTATGGCTACTTTCACTTTGCATACTTTGTATGATAGTTGTCTTCTGTTTTGGGGTATCAATGAGGCCTGGTACATGGAGGACTCCACCTACCTAGACTCAGTCTTCACAGATTTTTCACTGAGTAGCAACTCAATGTTGTAGAAACACCGAAATCCCCTATTCACCTATTGAGAATAGTCAGGAAAATCTTTCCTGTACGCAGTTGGTCCACATGGAAGAGGGTTCAACGGTGAGAAGACCTAATCTACGTTGCAAAGGGGAAGTCAATAAGATAAAAAGTGGAACTAGGATTGTAAAGCAACTGGTTTTAACATAAAGTTAGCATGGCCAAATGTTGTGATAACTCTTGTAATCCCAGCACTTGGTTGAGACTGCAGGATTGAGAGTTAAGAGGTCAGTCTGGGCTACATATAGAGACCTTGTCATGAAACCAAGGGATTCGGATGAAGCCTACTGGTAGAAGAGCTTGCCTAGCATGCGCAAGGCCCTTAGGTTCCATCCCCAGCTAGTATTATCTGTACCATAAGAACGCTATCCTCTATTCAGAGTTTGCTAAGTATTGGTAAATTATGAATATTTTATCAAGTATTTTTATGCATCAGTTGAAATGATATGTAGCCAAGTGTGATATGGTGAATTTCAAGCCATCCTGCCTATATAACAAGACTCTTTCTTAAAAACCAAGCGCTGGCTGGGGCTAGTGGGTCATGCATGTAATCCTAGCTTCTGAGAAGGCTGAAACATGGAGGACTGTTAAAGTCAGACTCAGCAGAAAAGCCTGCAAGCTTCCATATCCAGTTAACAAGCAAAAATCCAGGTTACAGGTGTGGCACAGTATCAGACATAAGCTAGAAAGCTGAACCAGACTGTGAGGCCCTGAGTTCAAGCACCAGTCCTGGCAAAACAAATAATAACTAAGGTCTGGAAATGTAGCTCAATGGCACAATGCAAGGCTCTGGATACCATCTCTAGTACTGGAAAAAAAAAAGCTTAGCCTGTATTATCTTAGTATGCCCAATATAATTGCACAAGTATTTTAAATATGGGAAAAGAAATTAGAAAAGAGTCAGAATCAGAGCTGTACAGTGAGAGAGGCTTGTGTCTTACCCTTATTGACTTTGAAGGAACCAGGAAGTAGGGAATGAAGACAACCTTTAGAAGATGGAAAGAACAAAAGAATAGTTTCTTCCCCAGAGCTTTCGTAAGAAGTCATCTGTGCTGGCACCTTGATCTTAGCCCAGTGAGACCCAGGTTGAACCTCTGACCTCCAGAACTGCGAGATCAATTATATATAGTTGTAAGATGTTTTATTTATAACTAATTTCTACCTTGCTGTGATAAGTACCTGACATAAGCAACTTGGTAAGTAGAAACATTTATTTTGGCTCACCGTTTCAGAGGTTTTAGTTCTAGTCCATGGTCACTTGGTGTTGTGAGGCACAACATCATGTTTGGGGGAATGTATAGCAGAAGCTGTTTACCTCATTGTAGCCAGGAAGGTGAGAGAACACAGGAAATGGCCATGGCAAGATATCACTCCAGCTCCAGATGATCTACTTCCTCCAGGTTATGTAGTCCCCAACTTTCAGTACCTCCCATTAATGCTATCATGATAGGAATCCATCAAGGGATTACTCTAGTCATTAGGTAGAGCCCTTGGGATTCAATGATCTCTGTAAACACCCTCACAGACACCCCTAGAGATTTGTGCTACTAATTTAAGTGTTTATCAATCCAGTCAGGTTGACAATCAAGCATTCTCTTCATTTTTGTAAAATGCATATGGGATGTGAATTGTAAAATGAGTATGTGATGGTTGCAATTTCACCCAGTTACAGCAATTACTGGTATGCTTTAAGTTAATGATTTAAAAATGAATGTTCTTAGTGAGTCAGTGAGCGCTGAGATGCATGGTAGAGAGCCTTGGAAGACAGACATGTCTTCTGTTGCTTGGGTTTGATTTGGAACCACTTCATAAGCAGACTGGAGCCTGCACGTCACTTTAGAGCAGCCCATGCTCACTGCAGTGACCTGCTGGCTGTCTCTGAGGTTCTTTTCCACCCCTTTTCCATCAGTGCTTTGGCTCTGCTTAAAGCAGGAAGTCTATGGCCAGTAGGCATTGAGTTTCTGTTGTGTAGGCTCTTCTTGCCTATACTGATGAGGAGAGGGAGAGATAGGCTTGTCTTTCTTGCAGCCATGACCAGTACTGTACCTTCACTTTCTGATGCTGAGTCCCGGTCTCCCAAGCTGGGTGAGAGAGAGAGGAACAGAACAGGACTGGATATATGTGCACCTCCCTTCTAGGTTCAACCCATTCAGAACTCTGCTTTATCAACTCCTTACCTAGCTTCTTAGAAGATCACAGAGGATTCTGTAGGTTTAGAACAAACAATAACCAAAAACCCTCAAGTGAACTGCCAAGAGCACTTGAGATACTATGAAACCAACTGGTAAACACAATCAGAAATCAAAGGGTAAGGAAGTCTCCAGTGAGCTTCCTGCTGGTGAGGGGCCTGTGTCTGCAGGGTGAGTCTTAGGGCTAGAAGGCAGACAGCGAGCCAAGTGCTCACTATAGTCTGCCAATGCCTGGATGAACAAATGTGGAGCCAGGAGCCTCATGAGGTGACTCTGTGGGTGAAGCAGAGAAGGCTGAGACTTGCCCCTGCCCTCAAGGAGCCGATTGTTCAATGGATCTAGAAGCAACGTCTGTCAGAACTAGCAGGGGTGCCTTCAGAGGCATGAGGATTTCAGGATGATGGCAGTGATATCTGGATGAGTAGGGGACTCCCTTTCTCCCCCATCACCTGCTACATAATCAGCCCCCATTAACACACTGAATAACAACATTCCAGAGGTTAGACATTTAGAGGAACACAGTGGGGAGGGCTCATCTTATCTGCATAGTGGCTGGGGTCCTAGCCAGGAAGGACTTTCGTGGCTGGGCCTGGAGGCATCTGGAAGTTTTTCTTCTCATATGTCATAACAAACAGGCCTTGTTGTGTGGCTAGTGCTTTCTTACAGCGTGTGAACTGTGGTTGAGCTTCTTATACAAGAATGGAAACATATGTATTCCATGGGCCAAGATGGAAGCCATGTAGTTCCCTCCCTTCCCCTCCCGGGATTCCATCCCTAGCTCCCTTCCAAATGTGGTAGAGTACATACAAAAATGTACCTTAACAATCTATGCTGTTTTTGATGCTGAAGATGGAACACAGGACGAGATGCGTTCTAGGCAAGTGCTCTATGAGTGAACTACATCTTCAGTCCAAAATGGACAGTTTTAAGTTAGGCAGTTGGGTGGCATCTAAATACATTCAGAACTCTGTGGGACCGTCACTACTGTGTTCTGTCAGCCTAAATGGAAAGCGAATTCATTACGCAGTCACTTGCCATTCTCTCTTTCCCTTGGCTCCTGGCAGCCACTAATCAGCTTTCTATCCCTCTGGATTTGCCCATTGTGGAAATTCATACAAACTCAGTCATACAATGTTTGCACTTTGGTGCTTGGTTTCTTTCATTTGGCATAGTATTTTCTAGATACTATCATGGTACAGCACTGATCAGCACTACATTACTTCTTTTTTTTTTTTTCAGTCGTGGGGCTTGAACTCAGGGCCTGGGTACTGTTTCTGAGCTCAAGGCTAGCACTCTACCACTTTGAGCCATAACTCTACTTCTGATTTTCTGGTGGCTCATTGGAGATAGGAGTCTGTTGGACTTTCCTGCCTAGGCTGGCTTCGAACCGTGACCCTCAGATTTCAGCCTCCCCAGTAGCTAAGATTACAGGTATGAGCCACAGGCGCCTAGCTAACATTTCTTCTTATGGTTGAAAGTATACCAGAAAATGGACAGACTTAATTAGCAATGGATATTTGGGTTCTTTCCACCTTTTGGCTCTTGTGACTGCTGCTGCTGAAAACATTTATGTTTGAGTTTGTTTTTTTTTTATTTTTTTTTTGTTTTTGATATCTGTCGAAGTCTTTGAGGTATGTGTGTCACCCACCCACGGCCTTTTATAACCTAGCGTGGGAAGTCCCAAAGTATCACTTTCCATTGTATTATATAGGTTAGAGGATAGTTGAAATTAAAGGTGGGAACATGTATCTCAGCCCTGCACAAAGAGCGTGTCTTAGAACTTTGAGCTAGGATTTAAAAGTGCCACACAAACCTGAGATTTCAACGTCTCCCTGGAGACTTCCCTACTTCTCCAGATCAGAGAGCTACTTGTGGTTTTCACATGTGGCTTTCTACTGTGACTGTTCTGGTTCTTTATGGAATAATTGCATTGGGTGTATTTGTTACTGTGTGACTTCGCTCAGTCTGTGCCCAAGTCTTCATTGTTTGCCCTTTACTTTGATGCCATACTGCTGCCATAAGCTAGTGAGCAGTGACGTAGCTAGCTCTGAGTATCCTCCTAGCACTTACTCCATGGAGAAGGCCGGCTCCACACTGTTTAGTGTCTCACGTGCAGTTATCAGAGGAATTTGCAGAGTCAAGGGGTTTGTTGACAAGAGGTAAGATGGATGCCTTGTGTGCACCGTGAAATGAGTGGCATCATCTCTGACCTCTACCCAGTAGACACCACAAGCACCATCCTCCCATCTTGCCAGCCAGAGATGACTTCATGGTACCCATTGTGTGTTGGAGAGCAGGATACTCCATGGTTAAGAACCACTAAGGTAGACACCCCCCCTCCCACATACATGCCCACACATGTCAACATCTCACTATATAGCATTGATATATATGTATCAGTCCACCTATCCATATAAACAAAACCTCTTTGAGATCCCCAATAATTTTGCAGTATATAAAGAGTTCTAAAACCAAAATGTGTCACAATTTCTGCTCTAGGACACCTTAGAGTGTAGCTTTTGAGTTCCACAGTGTGTATAACTTCACATACAAACATACAGATGTATGTAGTGTGTGTGTGTGTGTTACTGGGGCTGGAACATAGAAACTCAAGCATGGCAGGCAAGCATTCTACTACTGAGCCACATCCCCAGCTGGAGATTGGTATATTCTTTGTAATTCTGTTCTCTATTTTCCAAATTCCTTTTGAGTCACTCAAGTTTTCTGTTGTCATCACTTTGCCTCAGGAGAGACATGTTATTGGAAGTCTGATTCTAAGTGATCTTAGTGAACTGGTATCAGTTCCTTTGACTCTAGAAATCTCTCCTAAAATCCCGTGTGAGCCTTAAGCATTTCCCAGCTAGACCGGCGCATTGCCAATCTCTTTAGATAGTTATTTTATGCTTAAATTTCCACCGATGTTTTCATCTCATCTCTTGCATGTTGAACCTTATTAATTCCAATTTTATGTGGCAACCTTGTCTTTTCTAATACATTTGATTTTTCTGAACCAGTGGAAAAAATAAACAGCAAAGTGAGCCAAAGAGTTATCCAAACAGTTCACAAAAGAAGAAATCAAATTGGACAATAAACATATGAAAGGATGATCAACCTCATTAGTAACCACAGGGAAGCAAATTAAACTCTAATAAGATAAAATTACATACTATCCAGTGGGCTAAGAATTATAATACAATGTGACAATACCAATGTTTACATAGTTAAATAGTAATATGTGCTCTTTGTAGTGAACTTGGAAATTGCACAAAAGCATACAGAGAAAAACCCAAACCCTGCAACCCAGAGATAGTCCCCGTTACTATGTTGAAATACAGTGTTGTAGAATTGTTTTCTGCGCAAAAATATCTATTTCAAATGAATGATACCAAACTGTGTACAAGGCTTTCTTCTATTATTGTGAAATATAACAGACACAGGAAAATGTACATGGCCTGTGTGAAAATCAGTGTCACCACTGATCATGCATGTTCCTGTATTGATTAACACACACACACACACACACACACACACACACACACACACACACACACACACACACACACACACACACACACACACACACCAGGTAATCACTGTCCTGAGTTTTTGCTTCATTCTTCAACCAGTCCTAAATAATATCTTTTTTTTTCCAGTGGTGGGGCTAGTACCCAGGACCTCACAAATGCTAGACAGTGTTCTACCACTGAGTCACACCCTCAGCCCATGTTTTGTCTGTGTTTTAAACATGTACAAATGAAACCCTATGCTTGTAACCTGTGTTTTGTGTCTTTTCATAATGCAATTGATAATTTGCACTGTATGGCTGTAATCCATTCCCATTCTCTGCTATATATTGCTCTACTGCCTGGATAATGGTCATTTAAATGCATTCTTTTATTAGTGGATGGTTAAGTAGTTTTCCAAAGAGCCCTTTCAGCATTCTTATGCTGATGAGTAGACATTTCTATAGGGCAGAGATTCCAAATTGTAGTCTGTAGATTCTTGCAGGGTTTTATTTCATAGGCCTCTGAAGTTCATCTATCTTCAAAATAACACTGCGATATCATTTGTCATTTGTACTCTCATCATGAGTTTAGCATGGTTCTGATTACTAATGGGATATGTACTGTCTTATGCTTTAGAAATATGTTTTACTTTCTTTTCTTTTCTTTTTTTTTTTGTCGTTCATGGGGCCTGAACTCTGAACCTGGGTGTTGTCTCTCAGCTCTTCAGCTCAAGGCTGGCACTCTACCACTTGAGCCATAGCACCACTTCCGGCTTTTTCTGCTTATGTGGTGCTAAGGAATCGAACCCAGGGCCTCACGAATGTGAGGCATGTGCTCTACCACTGAGCCACCTTCCCAGCCCATATGGTTTACTTTCTAATATGATAAATACCAATGTTACAACCTACATAGTCAAAAGCTCTTTGGGTTCCTCAGTAATTGTTGAGTCTATAAAAGGGTCCTAAGGTCAAAAGGTTGAATTTGCTGCTCTAGGGATATACCCACGAGCATAGTTTTTAATTACATAATATGTGAAACAAGTTTTGGGAGATGGGGCAGAGTTTGCTCTAAAATGGTTATACCAGTTCATCTTGCCACTAGCAATGTATCCAAGCCTCCCAGAGCCTCAGCAGCACTTTCCATTTTCAACTTTATTATAATATATGCCTTCAGGTGGATTTATATTGTCATTATTTCATTCACATCTCCCTGATTACTGTCAATTTGATTTGTTCTCATGGATTGTCTGGTCAAGTGTTTGGACCATTTTCCTGTTTGTGAGTTTCCTGCTGGTTCACACTCATGGTGCTTTATTTCCATGTGTTCTTGGTTGTGGGGATTTATTTTTGGTAGAGGGGAGTGGTTATGTACTCCTCATTGACACTGAAATGGATATGTGGGGGATCTTCAAGGTGTAGGATAAATGTGACTTCCTGCAGAGATTTCTGTTGGAATTTTGTGTGATTAGGCTAAATCACCTGAAACTAGTTGACTCATCAGTCTCTAGGCAACCTTCTTTGTACACTTTTGAAATGGAATTTGAGGAGCAGCTTTATTTCTAAGTCACCCTTATCCCATGGGTAAATACGTTGGGGTGCCAATTCAATGTGGGAAGCCTTTTCTATTATATTTTAAAATGTATTGGCCAAGAGCCTGGACTTCGGTGCCCTTTGCTTGCCTTGAAAAAGTATCTGAAACCAAAATGTGTTTGCCTTAGTATATGCTCAGTATATGCCGTGGGCTTCTACATCTCCACATTTCCTGCCACCTCATATGATAGTTTAAAAATCAGCCACTTTGTCTGGTGTGGCTGTAATCCCAGTACTTGTGAAATGGAGGCAGGAAGATTGTGCGTTGAAAGCCAGTCTAGGCCACATTGCAAGATCATGCTAAAAAACATTAGCAACAACAAAAACTCAAATCCAACTAGACATTGGTGACTCAAGCCTGTCATCATAGCTCCTCAGAATGCTGAGGTGTGAGGATCACATTTTGAAGCCAGCCTGGGAAGGAAACTGTCAGACTTATCTCTAATTAACCAAAAAAATCTGGAAATAAAGCTGTGGCTCAAGAACTACAGTGCTAACCTTGAACAAAAAAGCTAAGGAACAGTGCCCAGACCCCCAGTTCAAGTCCCAGTGTATTCACACATACACACACACACACACACACACACACACACACAAACACACCAAGAAAATCAGTCCAACCACTTTATTTTTTGTAGTTATCCAAAGAAGAGCTTATGTATATACAACGTATATTCATATGTGTATATATATGTAATGCATATAATATGTACTTAAATATATGCTAATTAAATACATTCATGCACATATATTTAAACTGATATATGTAAGTTGTAAGTATTTATGGGCCACTATGTGATGTTTTGATGTTTGAACATTTGGATCAAAACAGTCAAAAATGTACAGTGAGTGAGGATAAGCACATATGTCTCATGCTAAAATACTGTAAATTTTGATGAAAATATTAACCTGTTTTTTTCTAGCTATTTTTCCTTCTCTCTCTCTCTTTTTCAGTACTGGGATGTGAACCCAAGGCCTCATGCATGCAGGAAGTGCTCTACCACTTAGGCCATGTCCCAGCCCTCTTCTAGCTTTCAAACAAACTCTCTGACGTCATCCCACTGTGCTATGGAGCACAGTAGAATTTCATTTAGTTGCTTATTAATAAGAACATTGGCCCAAATAATCTATTCTGCCAATATTAGAAACACACTGGTGTGTCTTTACCCTATTTATTTGATTTTATATTGTTTTGTTATATAATTATGTTTTTGAATCTTAGATATTTTATGAATAGTTAGATTGCCTAATTCTTCTTTGCTTATGATACACAGCATGACATTACACAGCTTTGCTCATGATACTTGGCCTGGAGACAGAGCGTAGCAGGGACAGGTGGAAGAATCGAAGCCCTAGTCAGTGCTCAGTGAATGAATGGTAACTCAGGTTATTGTATATATACACAGAGTGAATGGTAACTCATGTTATTGCATATATACACAGTGAATGGTAACTCATGTTATTGTATATATGCACAGGGGGGCCAAGGGGGCATATGGTGCAATCCTGCCCAGCGGCCTTGGCTTGACCAGGGGTGGAGGACCCAGGTACTGGTTAAGGGTAGATGGAGTGCTGTTGGGACAAAAGAGCTAATTCAGTCACCCTGGGGGCCCGGCTTGAGTCATACCCCCTGAATTGGCAGCAGAGCCAGTGCCAGTCAGCACAGTGATATGGGGTTTTCTATTAGAACAATGCAACAGAGCCATGGGAGAATGGAGTGGCTTATTACTAACGTTTGTGTCACTGTGACCAAACACCTGACAGAAACAATTTCAGGGAAGAAAGATTTGGTTTGGCACAGAGTGCTCAGAGAGTTCAATTCATGGTAACTTGGCTGTTGATTCTAGGCCTGTTGTAAGGCAGAGAGTATCATGGCAGCTGGAAAGAAAAAGAAAGATCCAGGAAGAAGATACCCTCAAGGACCATTTCTTCAGTGACTTCATTCCCCCTGCTAGGCCCCACATTTGAAAGTTTCCAGAACCTCCTAAAATAATGCTATTAGCGGGGATCAAACTCCTATCATGTGAGACTTTCAGGAGAAAATCAATGTAGAAACCATAATACATAATACATCTCCCTTAGCTTTTTTGATTGACACATCCCTGGTGACTAAGAAAGTGCCTATTAGGGCTGGGAAGGTGGCTCAGTGGTAGAGCGCTTGCCTTGCATGCCTGAGGCCCTGGGTTCCATTCCTTAGCACCACATAAGCAAAAAGAAAAAAGCCGGAAGTGGCGCTGTGGCTCAAGTGGTAGAGTGCTAGCCTTGAGCTGAAGAGCTGAGGGACAGCGCCCAGGTCCAGAGTTCAGGCCCCACGACCGGACCCCCAGAGAGAAAGAAAGAAAAGAAAGAAAGAAATAAAAAGAAAGAAGGAAGGAAGGAAGGAAGGAAGGAGCGAGCCTGCCTATTGGATTGTGTGTTTTGGAGTAAGAATTCTAGTGCAGCTGCACTGATAGATGGCTGTGTAAATGTATTGGGCCACTCTTGTCCTTTCCCTTGAGAACAGGAACTAAGCAAAGCCATCATTGCAGTTCCGGGTCTGCCACTGGCACCCTTTCAACATTCTGTTCACTCATCTACAAAATCCTCCAGTTTTCATTCATCTTGCCTTGTCTCTTCTAATACACCACTCATTTCCTTTTTCCAATCTCCCTTCAATTCCACTGCTGCAGTACAGCTTTTGTCATTTGTTCTATTGTTCTACTCAACTATTTTACTAAAGCCAGTAGGATACATTGTATAAATTGAACATTCCCAATCTTAAAATCTGAAGTTTTTAATGCTCTGAAATTTGGACTTTGGGATTAGGGATGTTCAACCTATAAAAAACTATAAAATTGGTTACATTTCTGGTTCTAGGCGTTTTGGATAATGGATAGTGAGTATGGAGAGAGAGAGAGAGAAAGACTGTGTGTGTGTATGTGTGTGTGTGTGTGTGTGTGTGCATGCACACTAGTACTAGGACTCGAATATATGGCCTGAGCGCTGTTCCTGAGCTTCTTTTGATCAAGGCTAGAGCTCAAACAGTCGCCATAGCTCCACTTCTGACTTTTTTGGTGGTTAATTGGAGATTGCAGTTACAATTTTCTGTCTGGGGTTGGATTAGAACTCCAATCCATAGATCTTAGTCATTTGAGTAGCTAGGATTATAGGCATGATCCACTGGCACCTGGTGGAAGAAAACTATCTTAAGAGAATATGATCTGCATGGTTCTGTTTACACAACATTGTGGAATAATGTCTTTATGGTGACAGAAGACACTGGTGGTTGTCTGACATTAAGGACCAGTACAGAGGTAGACAGAAAGGACGGGTGGAAAAAAGTAGGTGTGGCAATATAAGGTCAGCCAAAGTCATCCTTGTGGTGATTTGTGACATTTCATACAATGATATGTGGTCTGTAATTATCTCAATAAAATTTTGAGATAATCTGGGGATGTAGTTCAATGGTAGAGTGTTTACTTAACATGTGCAAGACTTGTCTTCCTATTTCCAGTATCACACACAGTTTTTGACTCAAAAATATATTTCTTAGCTATCGTTGGTGGCTCATACCTATAATCCTATTAACTTGGGAGGCTGAAATTGGAAGGATTAAGGTTTGAGGCTAGCATGCGCAGAAAATTTGATAGACCCCTTCTCAGCACATACCTGTGTATAATGATACACAGATGTAATCCTAAACTATATAAGAGGCTGAGATTCCTGGCAAGAATGGGCAGAAAAGTCCATGACATGCCACCTCAACAGGAAAAAGCTGGGCAAAGTGGTACATGTCTGTCATCTTAGCTATGGTAAGTTGAAAAATAGGAAATAAAATAAAATGAGGTAAAAGGCTGGACACTATTGGCTCGCACCTGTCATCTTAGCTACTCTGGAGGATGAGTGAGATCTGAAGATTACTGTTCATTGCCAGCCTGGGCAGGAAAGTCCAAGAGACTATCATCTCCAAATTAATCACCAGAAAATCAGAAGTGAAGCTGGGGGTCAAAGTGGTAGAGCACCATCCTTGAGCAAAAAAGCTCAGGGACAGTGTCCAGGCCCTGAGTTCAAGACCAATGACTGACAAAAAAAGTATGTTAAATAAAAATTGGTATAAAATAGGAAGATTGCAGCTCAGGTGCATTCCTAGACCAGAAGTATACAGTGCCTGCCTAACAAGCACAATTGAATTTTTTCTAAGTTAAAAATCTATTTCTTAGTGATCATTGGTGGCTCACGTCTGTAATCCTAGCTACTTGGGAGGCTAAGAGTGGAAGGACTGAGGTTTGAGGCCAGCATGGGTAGAAAAATTGGTATACCCCCTTCTCAAGCCATACCTAGCAAGCAGTACTACCAATTTGGGAGAATGGGGTAAGCACAAAGTCAATATGCTGGGTAACCCCAAAATTGAAGAAGTAATCATATCAGTGAAGGAGTCTAAGAACAAGAGAAAGAGGAAGAAAATTCCCTGGAGGTGCTGGACCAGGTATTCCCAGTATGCTGCTCAGTGCTATCCCATATGGGAAAGGAGCTGAAGGATGATGCATGGAGCCTGCCATGTGCAAACCTTGGTGTAGCTTTTCTCCTGCAAGCTAGCCAGCTGTGCTTCTGTCTTGGTGGATGGTGTCACCATTGTCACCTATGTGCTCGGGGACACCAAGTCACTCTCTTACCCGTAAAGTCCTTCATAACTGTCTCCACTATGCTGCACCAGTGTGGCTTCCTCTTTTACTTGCCTGTTTTCCTTCTCTGGCTGCTCCCTGCCCTAGGCTCAGTCCCCGCCCACGGAATTCCTGCGGGCTCAACTCCCGACCTTCCTGTGCCCCACAGCCATCTCCTTCTGTGCTATCCTTAGTCCCCCAGGCAGACATGACAGCTGCCTGTGCTCATCAGAACTCAGTTCTTTTTTCTTTGTGTCCTGGGGTCCTGGGGTTTGAATTCAGGGTGTAGGCTCTGCCCTTGATTCTCTTTGTGCTCAAGGCTGGAATTCTATCACTTGAGCCACAGAGCTCAAGTGGTCCTGGGTCTTGAACTCTGGGCTTGGGTGTTGTCCCTGCTCTCTTCAGCTCAAGGAGAGCGCTCTACCACTTGAGCCACAGCACCACTTCCGGTTTTCTAGTGGTTAATTGGAGATAAGAGTCTCACAGACTTTCCTGCCTGGGCTGGCTTTGAACCATCATCCTCAGATCTCAGCCTCCTGAGTAGCTAGGATTACAGACGTGAGCCACCAGCGTCTGGCTAGGACCCTTCCTTCCTTCCTTCCTTCCTTCCTTCCTTCTGTCCTTCTTCCCCTCCCCTCCCTCCCTCCCTCCTTCCCTCCCCTCCCTCCCTCCCTCCCTCCCTCTCTCTTTCTTTCTCTCTCTCTCTCCTCTTTCTTTCTTTCTTTCTTTCTTTCTTTCTTTCTTTCCTTCCTTCCTTCCTTCCTTCCTTCCTTTTTGTTGGTTGTGGGTTGAATTCTGGGCCTGAGCGCTGTCCCTGAGCTCTTCAGCTCAAGGAGAGTGCTCTACCACTTGAGCCACAGCACCACTTCTGGTTTTCTGCTGGTTTATTGGAGATAAGAGTCTCATGGACTTTGCTGCCCAGGCTGGCTTTGAACCAAGATCCTCAGATCTCAGCCTCCTGAGTAGCTAGGATTACAGTCGTGAGCCACTGGCTAGGATCTTATTTCTTTAAATGTCTCTGACACTGCCTGAGAGGAAGAGCTCTGGTGATTTCTCATCATGTGTGATGCCTGGTAGGTCTCCAGTGTTTGGTGTCTAAATCCTCCCCATGCTGCCATTCTGGTTGTAGAATTCAATGAAGAGCCTGAACAGCAGGTAGGATTCCTCTAAATGAAAGCTGCTTGGATGGGTGAAAACAGAATGGGATTTGCAGACATTTGAATGGAACCACAGGTTGGGCTGGTTGGAAGCACATCTTGTCTCATGTTTGGGTAGTCAGACTCAGGCTGTGGCTGGAGGCCAGGTGTATTTATAGCGAGCATGACATGTGACCTGCCTCTCCTCTGTGTACCCTGAATACTTGGCTGCTTCTCCACCCACTCCCACTTCCTATTGTACAGGCTAGCCATGCTTTAAATGACAGCAAGCTAACTGGGGCGAGGTTATATGCCCTGTCTGAGTACAATCTTCTTTACCTGAGAATCTGCCTTCCCTGGGGACTAGGATCTTCAAATACACTTTTCTTTATATAATGGCTTTTTTTTTCTCCAACAAAGAGGTGATTCACATCCCATAATGCACCAACTTAAAGGGCACAATTCAATGGCATTTAGTATACTCGAAAGGTTGGTCATCCTTCAGGAGTTCAGAGTTTTTCTTTTTTCTTTTTTTTTTGGGGGGGGGGTCCGGTCATGGGGCCTGAACTCTAGGCCTGGGCACTATCCCTCAGCTCTTCAGCTCAAGGCTAGTGCTCTACCACCTGAGCCACAGCGCTACTTCCGGCTTTTTTTTTCTTTTTGCTTATGTGGTGCTGAGGAATCGAACCCAGGGCCTCAGGCATGCAAGGCAAGCACTCTACCACTGAGCCACCTTCCCAGCCCCAGAGTTTTTCATCAACCCAAAAATACTTTTCAGCCCCCCACCCCACGCCAAGAGCCTAGGAGAGACTACTGATCTACTTTGTCTCTCTAGATTTGCCTCTTCCATACATTGCACACAAACAGAGTTAGACAGTCTGTGTCTTTTGTGCCTAGCTCTTTTACTCAACATCATGGTTCCAGGGAGCATCCAGATTGTAGCATGGATCAGTACTTACTCTTTTTTCGTGGCTCCGTGCTATTCCATTGAGTGGCTGGGGCTGGACCACTCTCGCTAGAATTCTGTTCTGTGAGGGCAGTAATTGAAATGGCCTTGAGTCAATGATATTTTCCAGGGCTAAGTTCAGAGCTGGGTACCTAGTATTGGTAACAATTGTTCAATGAATGAAAACAGATTGCTAGTTTTCCTCCACTGGTTCTTGGTGGTATTCCTCAATGGAAAGCCTGCTGGGAAGTGGGCTGCAGCTAGCCAGATAGGAGAGGGGGCTGGGTGGAGGATACTGTGGGTGATGACTGGTTCTAAAAGGCCCTCCCTTCCTCCTTCCTTCCCTCCCTCCCTCCTTTTTTCCTTTTCTTTTTTCTTTCTTTCTTCCTTTTCTTTTCCCTTTCCTTCTTTCCTGTCTTGCTTCTCTTTCCCTCCTTTTTTCCTTCCCTTTTTTCTCCCTTCCTTTCTTGCTATCTTGCTTGCTTGCTTTCATGCTTGCTTGCTTGCTTCCTTTCTTGCTTGCTTTCCTCGTTCGTGGGGCCTGAACTCTGGGCCTGGGCGCTGTCCTTCAGCTCTTCATCTCAAGGCTAGTGCTCTACCACTTGAGCCACAGCACCACTTCTGGTTTTCTGGTGGTTTCTTGGAGATAAGACTTTCATAGGCTTTCCTGCCTGGGCTGGCTTTGAGCCAAGATCCTCAGATCTCAGCCTCCCGAGTAGCTAGGATTACAGGCGTGAACCACAGCACCTGGCTTTCTCTTTCTTTCTTGACAGTGTTTCACTATGTAGTCCAGCCTGGCTTGCAATTCAAAATCCTCTTCCTCAGCCTCTCAAGTGCTGAGATTATGGTTTTTCACCACCATAACTAGCTTCTCAATTTTTGGTGTGTGTGTGTGAGTCCTGGAGCTTGAACTCAGGGCCTGAGCTCTGTCCCTGAGTTTTCTTTTTGCTTAAGGCTAGCACTCTACCACTTGAGTCACAACACCACTTCTAGCTTTTTCTGAGTAGTTTATGTGGACTTTCCTGCGGAGGCTGACTTAGGACCAAGATCCTCACATCTAAACCTCCTGAGTAGCTAGGGTTACAGGTGTGAGCCACTGTCACCTGAGCCTACATTTCTTTTAAGGGAGGGCATCTGGCTTCTCTGCCGTGAGGGGGCAGTGACAAAAGCTGCCAGTGAGCAGAAGCGAGGCTCTTGAAGTTTGCACAGCTCCTGCCAAGGAGTTCTGTGTGAGTTTGGTTTCTTTCCATGTCTTTTTCTTGTTACTGTTCACGTTAGAAACCTACCCTAGCTATAAATCCATGAGGAAAATTGACAGCTTCACAATGTCACATGTGTCAGTTCATTTCTTCCAATCTATTCTGTTCCTCTGAAATGTTTTAGCTGTTTCTTCACCATACCTACTAGAAATCTTAAGTACTTTTTAGATATAGTTACATGCAGGAAGATGTACAGACATTACAATATTTGATAATCTTTGTGGTCATATGTTCAAAATTATGTTCATAAGGTTTTAGTGTGACTTTAAAGTATTTTTATTGAATCATAATTCATGCACCATAAAATGCTAAGGTATGCACATCACTAGGTTCCAGTGGCTTTGATGAGGGCTATCAGGATACAAGCGGGTTTTCATCCTAGAAAGTTCTCTTATGTCACTTCCCCTTGCTCCTGTCCAATTAGTGATCTGTTTTTTATTTCATTGGTTAGTTTTGTAATTTCTAGAATTTTGTAGAAATGAAACCATACCATCGTTGTTTACTTTTTAATTTGAGACAAGGTCTTTCAGTATACCCTATGGTGTCCTGGAACTCGTGATCATCTTGCTTCAGCCTCCTGTGTGCTAGGATTACAGGCCTGTACCACTATGTCCAGCTCCACATTATTTATCCTTTTGTGTTTGGCTTTTTCAAGTAGCATGTTTATGAGGTTCATTCATATTATAAAATGGGCTAGATGATGATGATGATGATGAATTGCTGGCAGTACTGAGATTTGAACTCAAAGCCTCATGCTTGCTAGCCAAGCATTCTACTACTTGAGCCACGCCTTCAGTCTCTTTTTGCTTCAGTTATTTTTCAGTTTGGGTCTCAAGCTTTTTTTCCCTGTGGCTGGCATTAGACCATGATCCTTCTAACTCTGACAGTTGTATAGCTGGGATTACAGGCATGTACCACAATATAAGGTCTTAGTATTCCTCTTTATTGCTCAGCAATTTCATATATATATATATATATATATATATATATATTTCAGTTTGCTTCTCCATTCTCCTGACAGTGGATGTATGGATTGTTCTCTGTTTAGAGGTATCTTGAACCAAGCAGCTATGCACATTTCTGTACAAGGTTTCTTTCTTTCTTTTTTTTTTGCCAGTGCTGGGGCTTGAACTCAGGGCCTGGGCTCTGTCTCTGAGTCTCTCTGTGTTCAAGGCTAGCGCTGTACCACTTGGGCCACAGTACCACTCTCAGTTTTTTCTGTGTATGTGGCACTGAGGAATTGAACCCAAGGGTTCATGCATGCTAGGCAAGCACTCTACCACTAAACCACATTCCCAGCCCTGTGTACAAGGTTTCAGAAAACAAGAGTTTTCATTCTTCTGGATGCAACCTTAGAGGGACATAGCTCTTTGTGTCCCATTTTATTACTTCCACCAGTGTATAGGAGAATTTCTGCTTCCTATGTTTAATCTAATGATGGTTCACAGCATTGAATTTTCTGTTTCTCCAATTTAATCTTCCTTGGTTATTCCAGAAATTCATTTTAATCTTTGGATTGCCAGTCCCTGCTATATGCAGTGTTTTTATGAATGGCTTCATTAGCCTGTTCCTTTACTGATGCTTTCCAGCATCTCCAAGAGATGTGTGTGTGTGTGTGTGTGTGTGTGTGTGTGTGTGTGTGTGTGTGTGTGTGAATGAAAGGTCAGCACCTAAGTTTAGTTATCTGAGTAGTCACCAGGGTGGTAGAATATCTTCACATTCTCAGTAAGAAATAGCCAACAGTTCCCATCTTCTTCCTCTTCTCTTTACCTTGTCTTTAATGCAGTAAATAAAAACATTGATTCCAGGGCTGGGAAGATGGCTCAGTGGTACAGCGCTTGCCTTGCATGCCTGAGGCCCTGGGTTCGATTCCTCAGCACCACATAAGCAAAAAGAAAAAAGCCGGAAGTGGCACTGTGGCCCAAGTGGTAGAGTGCTAGCCTTGAGCTCAAGGGCTGAGGGACAGCGCCCAGGCCCAGAGTTCAGGCTCCATGACTGGTCCCCCCCCAAAAAAAAATTGATTCCTATTTCCACCAAGCCTTGTGACCACAGAATATTAACCTTTTAGTGTAAGCCTTGCTGCGTGTCCAGCAGTGATTTCTGACAAAGGAAATGTGACTGGGGACATTTTACATGGTTTCAAAACTCAAAATTTTCTTCTGCATGAGGCCTACAGTGGGAGTTAAGGGGTAGCTCCTAGTCAGTACACCAGAGGACTACCCCTGGCTTGTTGCCTTTTCCAGCAGTGTGTACACTAGCCTGGTACACAGGAAAATGGTAGTATTTTTTCCCTCTTGGAGCAATCCAGCACACCTCCCCTCCCCCACCAAAGTGGGTTAGGGATTGTTAGGCTGACCCACTTCCAGGAAGCAATTTCATCTACTAGAAGGTTTGACATACCTTTGCACCTACCACTAAAAGTGTGGCTCCAAACCCTGCACTCTCATTCACCCACCTGTCATTGGCTGTCTGTGAGTCTATCAAGGATGTGTTGGAGAACTACATTGGAAAGGGCCATTGCAGCCTGGGAAGGAAGCCAGGCTGTAGGCTCGTCAACTTTAAACATCTTTTTCAGCAGAACTTATCATAGCTGGGAGAAGCCTGGGGTGGGGGTGGGCAGAGTAGGGAAGAAACCTAATTATGCAAATTTTGATCTTAAAGGTTTATTCGTATGTTTCCTGGCAGGCTGTTCTTTAATCTCAAGAGCAAGATTGCTCAGAATTACCATATATTCTCGTTAATTGCATTAAAATTATAGCAAAGGTTGTTTTTGCTATAATCAAGAGTGATTTTGATTAATACTTAGGAAATCAAATGCCTCACCAGCAGTGGGAATGTGAACAACCTTCTCAGTCAGCCTTTCTTTTCCGTCCCTCCCCTTCCTCCAAAAAGGCCAAAGATCCAAAGAGACAAACATATTTGAAAGGATTTTTAAAAATCGATTTGCTTATGCGGATAGTCATTTTGCAAGAACACTTTTCAAAGAGGGAGTCTGATTATTTCCCTCTCTCCTGAGTGGAAGGGATGGAGAACATCTTTCCCATGGAGGGAAGAGAGAGGGCCTGACTGGAGGTCTAGGCTGCAGACAGTGGCAGGACTCTATGCCATCTCCTCACAGGTTGGTCATTGACTTGCAGACATTCAGGGAGTTATGAATGGCTCTGTAGAATACACTAGAAAGATCCAGAAGAAACCAGCTGGAGAATACACATAAAAAAGACATTAGAATGGCATATGGTTATGAGATAAAAATGAACTGGAAAGGAGCTAGAATGAGGTGTGTGTACCATGCTGAGGCATGTTACGGTGGTTGCAGCGGGCATTAGAGGAATGATATTAAGTTGTGCTGACCGCTCTCTGATGTGGGGGATGTGGGTGGCAAGGGAAAGCATGTGTCTTGCATAGTAGCCAAGTGTCTATGATTCTTACATATCTCCCTGTGCACTGTGCCAAGTGGGTACAGAAAAGTACAATTATAGAGTGCTACTCAAGAGATTCTAGGCTGGACATAGAACCCACACTTTCTTCCCACCGATGAGAGAGGCCAAGTCCACACAGAGAAGTGTTTCACATGTACTATCCAGCCATCCGGGTTCTTCAGGACAAGTTCATTCCAGAACTGCTAAATGGACTATTGTAGACAGTCTCACTCATTTGCCCATGGGAGAACCTATGGAAGAGCATCCATAGCTTGGGCTTAAAGCAGTGAAGTCTTCATAAGAAGCCACCTACATCTCTGAGCTTGAGCCTTCTTAAAGCCCAGAATGGGTTGGCAAGACATAAGATGCCCAGGGAACTCTACCTAGCATATATATATGCTATATATGAATATATATATGAATATATACATACATATATGTATACATACATACCTATATTATACATACATACCTATATGTATACATACATATTTATGTATACATATATACACATATATGTATAATGTATATATATATGTATACATATATACACATATATATGTATAAATATATATGTACACACACACACACACACACACTGGAATAGGGAGTCAAGCTCAGGGCCTTGTACATGCTAGCCCTGGCCCTTTAAAAATAATTTAGCCAGGTGCTGGGGACTCACGCCTGTAATCCTAGCTACTGAGGATTATGGTTTCAAAGCAGCCCAGGTAGGAAAGTCTGTAAGACTCTTACCTCCAGTAAACCAACCACTCAGAGAAAGCTGGAAGTGGTGCTATGGCTGAAGTGGTAGAATACTATCTTTGAGCAAAAGAAGCTCAGGGACAGTGCCCAGGGCCTTAGTTCAAGCCCCATGACCAGCAAAAATAAAAATTTTACAGGAAGAGGAGCTTTGGCTCAAGTAGTTGTGCACTAGCTTTGAACATAAAAGATCAGGGACAGCACTGAGGCCTGAATTTAAGCTCCAGGACCAGGATAAAACAGTAAAAATAGGGCTGGGAAGGTGGCTCAATGTTAGAGTGCTTGCCTTGCATGTATGAGGCCCTGGGTTCGATTCCTCAGGACTACATAAGCAGAAAAAGTGGAAGTGGTGCTGTGGCTCAAGTGGTAGAGTGCTAGCCTTGAGCTGAAGAGCTGAGCGGCAGCGCCCAGGCCCAGAGTTCAGGCCCCACAACAGACAAAAAAAAGTCAGAAATTTTACATATACAGAAAACTTGTGAAAATACTGAAGTTCTTACATACCCCTCAGTTTTCCCTGCTACTGACATCTCACATCACTTGAGTATACTTGTCACTATCCATGAACCATTACTGATACCTTGTTATTCAAATTTCCTTAGTTTTTTCTTTAATGTCCTTTTTCTCATCCAGGATCTCATGTTGTTTCTGTGCATTTTTCTAAGAAGCAATGAGTTGAAGGGTTAAGAACTGTAACATTGGAGTTTGTCAGATCTCTGAGTTTTCTTTTCTTTTCTTTTTTTTTTTTTTGGTCCGGTCGTGGGGCCTGAACTCTGGGCCTGGGCGCTATCCCTCAGCTCTTCAGCTCAAAGCTAGCGCTCTACCACTTGAGCCACAGCGCCACTTCTGGCTTTTTTTCTTTTTTCTTATGTGGTGCTGAGGAATCGAACCCAGGGTCTCATGCATACAAGGCAAGCGCTCTACCACTGAGCCACCTTCCCAGCCCGGTCTCTCAGTTTTCTATAGCTTAAGCAGATGAAGGTTCCCTAAATTTGGTTTTATTTATTTATTTTCTTTTCATATGCAAGTCGAGTCACACTATATTGCCCAGACTAGCCTCAAAGTGTTGACTTCAAGTGATACTTCTTCAGCCTCCTGAGTAGGAGAGTCTGTGGGCATGCAACTCTACACCCAGCTTCTTTTTTTCAGAGCTAAGGACCAAACTTAGGTAGTTGCACTTAGCAATTAAGCGCTCTTCCACTGAGGTAAATCCCCAGCCCTACCACAGCTGCTGCTGCTCTTCCTCCTCCTTCTCTTTCTCCTCCTCCTCCTCCTTTTTTCTTCTTCTTTTTCTGTCAGTCATGGGACTTGAACTCAGGCCTGGGTGCTGACCCTGAGAATTTTTGCTCAAGACTAGTGTTATATTACTTTGAGCCACAACAGTATTTCTGATTTTCTGGTGGTTCATCAGAGGTAAGAATCTCATGGATTTTCTTACCAGGGCTGGCTTTGAACCACAGTCCACAGATCTCAGACTCCTGAGTAGACACCAGCATCTAACATCGCAAATTTCATCTCTTCTGATGTGATTGTATCTGATAAGATTTCAAGGTACCTCAGTCATTCTGTTTCCAAGTCAATCCGTGGAAAGGTGTGTTCCTGAGGGTCTCCTGGGCACAGCCACAGTGTGGGGGAGGCCTTATCTGCTCGGTGGTGTTTCTCTCTGAAATCCCTGCAGAATGGAATTTATCTTCTCTCTCATTGTTTTATTAGTTGCTATTCCCGTTCATTCTCCACCTCCACTTTCCCTAGCAACCATTCTTATGTTCTCCTTTTATTTCCTGTGAAAAATGTACTTTATCATTTGTAAGTGGACAATTCCATTATATTAAGGGCATTCCTATTGTGGTGAAGTACTTGTTCTTGATACATATCACTAAACCTGCACATACCTTGAGGAAATATACAGAGCATATGTAACTTCTACGTATGGTATCATGCCCTTTCTTTTCTTGCTGTGTGATTGAGGACCATGAAAAAACAGTTACATCTGCTTTGCTTCCAACTGCCGTAAGGTATGAATATGTGTTTGTAAGCTCAACGTTTGGCCCTTACTACTCTGCCAGTCACAGCAAGCACCCAGGTCACTGCCAGATCTCTACCCCACTTCCAAACAGCAGTGAGTGCTATGGATTGGACCTTAAATGTCCCCTAAAAGTTTATGGATTGCAGGCTTCCTTTCCAGCTGATGGCACTGTTAGGAGGTAGGAACTCTATGCAGTAAGGGCCTGGTGAGTGGAAATAAGTCACTAGTGGTATGCCTTTGAAGGGGATCATTTGTCCTTGACCCAGACTTACTCTGTCTGTTGCTTGGCCATCATAAGGTAAGCCACTTTCTTTGTCATACCCGTCTGCCTCACCACAAGCCCTCAACAATGAGGCAAATGGACCATGGACTCAAATCTTTAAAACCATGAGCTCAAATAAATTCTCCCTTCTTGCAATTATTCAGGCTCGATATTTGTCACAGTGATCAAAAGCTGACTGACACAGCGACCATCCTTCTGTGGGCCTAGGAGTGGGCTGTCCTGTCCTGGGGGGCACATATGAATCCCCACGGGTGTTGCCAGGTGGTTTCTAAAACGTCTATCTTTCTTCTCATACCCACCAGCAAACCTCAGGGTTTTTCAGGTTCTCAGGTCATTCCAAACTTTACTTCGATCCACCTTTCTGATATTTTCCCTCACAGTTGGTAGGTAAGGGAATCTACTGGCACTGAGCAGCCATGATAAGCATTGCACGTCCGTGGTGCCATTCATACTGCTTTATGTACACATGAATGCCTTGTCATCTCCCAGCCCTAGTTATTCTGCTCAAATGAAGAAGCCAATTACCTCTGTTCCTCTCCTTCCCAAGCTGAGTTTTTCATATTCTGAAAGTTCTTGTAATCTCACAGCTTCCAAGAAGCCTTACTGGATTAAGCCTGGCTACTTCTTACTCTTGATCATGCCTGACCATTTCAGGTAATACATGATTACCTGCTTTCCCATGGCTGTGTTATAAAGTACAGTCAGTGTACCACATTACCAGCATACCATATATGGCAACATTTACTAAGTGATGGCCTATATGTACAAGAGTGTATAGAACAGCCTAGATTTAGAGTAGGCTATACACCTAGGTTTGTGTAAATACATCCAATGAAGTTTATAAGGTGACTTAGTTACCTAGTAACAGGTATCCCAGAACCATTTCCTATTGGTTAACAACACATGATTGTTCCACAAAGTGGGTGACTTAAAATGACAAAAACTGATTTTTCTCTGTGGTGTGGAGACTGGAAATCTCCAGACTTCAAGCTGTCAGCAGGGCCACACTCTTTAGAAGCCTCTAGGTAGAATCTTTCCCACCTCCCTCTAGCTTGTGGTAGTGACTATCATCATTGTCAATTCTTGGCCGTTTTTCTGGGCTTGCATTTCCACATGGAGTCTCTCCCTGAATCTCTGCAGATTTCTCTCTCTCTTTTTTGTAAGACACTACTTATCATAGCAGAGCTCAACTTAATCCACAAGGATCTTCTTCACAGGAATAGAAGCATGCTAGAATCAACAAGCACCATGGATAACCCATTAATGAGACAATGCTGCATGATTCAAGATAGGTGACCACTGAGTTCTCTCAGTTTCACTTGCTGCCTTTCATTGCTTTGTGCTTGGCCTTCTCATCTGAAAACAGGAATGTGATCTGCCTACCTTTCTGTGAGTATTGCAGTATTTTGCAAGTACTAACTTGTGAATACAGTTTACCCCTCCTGGAAGACCCTGCCTGTGTTTGGGTTAGAGGTGATCAAAAGATATTTTTCTTAGTAAATATAAGACTCTGGTTGTCGGACTTGCCATCATTTGTCACCTCACCTCACACAAATGCTCTGCAAGTACAATAATTGGAAGACGCTGTGCAAATGACAGAACCATGGTACAATGTTCTCAAATGCCAACAATGTAGCAAAGGCCTAATAATATACTAGGTGTGAATTATGGACCATAATTAAGCCCTTTGTCAGTCATATTGCCCAATTAGAATATACATAATTGTAAGTAGGACTCCATTTTTTAAAAAAAGGAATAATTGCTTGTTGAAAGTGTGGCATTAAAGAGTTAGCAGAATAGAACCTGGGAAGATTTCTAAATGAACACTACAAGGCTCCTCAGAACAAAGGTGGCCATTTGGTTTCTTTCACACAGATATCAGAGGTTCTGTCAACTTCTCCAGGGCAAGGTGTGTGGTACTCTTGCCATTCTCCAAGCCTGGCCTGGTCTCTTCCTGCTTCTCTAACTACTTTATGTAACTTACACAACACAAATATATTGCTTTATATTCGGGGTACTGAAAGGCTGACAAGGATCTCATTGGTCTAAAGTCAAGGTGTCGAGGTTGTGTTCCTTTTGGAAGCTCTAGATGGGAACGTGTTTCCTGGCCTTTTCTAGTCTTTAGAGAGTGCCTGTAATCATTAGCTCATGCCTCCTTCCTCTTAATACAACAACTGTGACACTCCTTCATCCCCCTGTCATTATAAGGACCCTTGGTGTTACCTTGGCTTTACCCAGATCTTCAAGGTCCATTTCGTCATCTCAGGGCCTTTAGCTTAATCACGTGTGTGTGTGTGTGTGTGTGTGTGTGTGTGTGTGTGTGTGTACATGTATCTATCTATCTGTCAGTTCTGGGGCTTGAACTCAGTGCCTGAGAGCTGTCCCTGAGCTTCTGTGCCTCCGGGCTCATACCATTTGAGCCACAGCACTGCCTCTGGACTTTTCTGAGTAGTTTATTGGAGATAAGAGTATCAAGTACATTCCTGCCCAGCCTGGTTTCAAACCACGATCCTCAGATCTCAGCCTACTGAGTAGCTAGGATTTCAGGCATGAGCCACCAGTGCCTGGCTTAGTTTAAGCACATTGTATGGCCATTTTACCACATCGGGTAAGAAATTCATAGGTCCTGGAACTTGGAATAGGAGCATCCTGGAGAACTGAGTATTAGAGTACTCCCCTTGTATTATGCTGTATTGCTTTTTACAGATAATTTTAAACATAATAAATTCCTAGAAAATAGACATCATCTCTGGACAACTACTATTGGCATTTTGGTATGTATTATTCTAGATTTTATGAGTAAAAGGAAGGAGGAGCTTCAAATACATCAGCAAGATGGAGGAAGGTGATGCAGACCCTTAGAGATCATTGTAAAGATTTAGGTACCTTTTTCATTCCTAGAGGTGTATGTGTTTTGTTCGTGTTTTAAATGGCTTTATTTAGGCATCATGAAGATATAATGAACTGTCCACACTGCAAAGTGACACATGTATTACTCCAGTCAAGTCACAAACATCTCCATCTGTCCCAAGGCCTCCTCATAGCCTAGCAAATCTCTTTCTCCATGTGGCCCTGTGATGAGATAACCACTGCTCTGTTTTTTCTCCCTATACCCATTTCTTTCTTTGTTGTTGCTTTGTTTGTGACAGTCCTGGGGCTTTGACTCAGGGCCTGGGCACTGTCCCTGAGCTTTTTTGCTCAAGGCTGGTGTACTACCACTTGAGCCACAGCTCCACTTCCAGCTTTTTGGTGGTTAATTGGAGGTAAAAGTTTCAAGGACTTTCCTGCCTGGGCTGGCTTCAAACTATGATCTTCAGATCTCTGCCTCCTGAGTTGCTAGGATTATATACATGTGCCTGGCTTTTGTAAATATTTTCTAAAGTTTAGAGAAAAGATTACATAGTACACCACATACATTGTTTTTAGCCTGACTTCTGCTCTTTGGCATAGTTCTCAGATTCATTGATGTTTTATATATATATGTATACACATATCATTCTTTCTTTTCCCCTGTGACACAAGGTTTTAATGTTACTAAAGATGCTGGTTAGGTGACTTCACTGGACAAACGTGCTGAGTATGCAGTGGGCCTATGTCATAGCAGGCCTGCTTCAGATGGCCTGGCCTTGGGCCTGCTGGTGCTTCGTTTGTGCATAGAAGTTAGGATGTGGCTTGCCCAGAGCCTCCACAGGACAGGAAGCAGGAGGAGGGATTGGCAAGAAGGTGGGTCATGGTTGTGGGGATGTAACTTTTGAGCTCATCAGTCTTTTTCTAGAAGTTGGGTTTTGTCCCTCCTTTTCTGTACATTGTGTTGGAGCATCTGTGAGGCACATGCTTCTCAGGGAATTCTGTGAGCTTGCAACTGCAGAGCCAAGGCCTGGGTAGCCTTGAACAGAGCACACTGGGCTGATTCAGCTCAGGGAGGCCTGTGGTACTGCTTGCATTGTGTGATAGCATTTCATGGTCCTGATCACGTATCATGAAAGACATCCCACCTCCAAGATTGGCTCAAACAATTGCGTAACCTCAAGGAGGCTCCTTCTGGCTGTTTCTACCCTTGCAGAGAGAGAGATATCCACTGAAAAATGGCTGGCCTTGATCTCTGAAGGCCCGTGAAGTTCCAACGAGAGGAAGATTGTCACCACTTCCATGCTATGCTTTCTTTACCCATGCTTCCTCACTGAGCACCACCACAGCTCTGGGTGGCACGCACTGTTTTATCATTCACGTGTTGTCAGTAAGGACACCGAGGTGCTGGGTAGTGAAGTTGAGGGCTTTCTTTTGGGGTGATGGAAAGTGATATATGTGATAATTACAGAGCAGTACACTGGAGTGCTACTAAAACTCATGGGATTTCATGCTCTAAAGGAAGACATGTTTTTAAAAAGGAGTCTGAAATGGTCTAGAGAGATTTGGTAAAAGGCAGGCAGGCATGATTCGCTAAGGTGGGGGAAGAGTTCAGTGAGGTATAGTGTCCAAATGAATTCCAGAAATTTGGGGTGTGATGGGGGACTGAGCCACTGTCCTCCCGAGTCTGGCTGGTGGCCACAGCTCCCCAAATGGGATCCTACAAAGACCTCTACACAACAGAGGGATCTTTGAAAAAATGTCAGTAGGATTTTCCAAATGTGCCACATTGACTGGCTGGACACAGTTGACCCCTTTGGATGAAAGTTCAGCTCACTAACTCTTCCCTTTGCTTCTCTACTGAAAGCAGCTTCTCAGTACCCAAGCAGATGCATGGAGGGGAGCTTGGTATGCAAGCAGGAGCAAGCAGCTGAAATGGTTGAAACAGGAAACTAGCTGGTGGTTATTGATTGTTGTGGTTGGCACAAGAATGCTTCCCCTCTGAGCTAGAAAGTCCACAGCCTAATCTCTGGGCCCTGTGAATATGTTCCCTCGTGGAGCAAAAAAGGGCTTTAAGATGTGATTAAGCTATGGATCCTGATATGAGAAGATTAGCCTGGATTATTGGGGGGAGGAGGGGGAAAGGTGGGAGGGCCCAGTGTCATCACAACAGACTCAGTAAGTCAAACAGGGAGGCAAAGAGGTCCCTGTAAGGATACATGATGACAGAAGCCAAGGGGTACAGGCACCCTGCAGAATTAGGAGAGGATAGGGAGACAAGACTCTTCCCTTATAGCTTTCTGAAGGACTGTAGATGGCCTGGGACATGATTCCTGACTTCCAGGCCTCTAAGAGCATAATGGATGCAGTTTTGTTTGTTCTCATGTTAGTGTTTGCAGTGTCTTGATTGCACTAGTTGCGAAATACAAAATGTGAGACCCATCCCCAGGCCTGGGTGTCCTGTGCAAGTGAGGCATGCGCATCCTGTAGTTGCTGCTGAGGCTGAGCTGATCTTCATGGTGGTCACTTGCTGCTGAAACTGCCTTGGTCCCTGTCTGAAGGGACACATTTGGGTAGAGAATGGGATTAGAATTTAGATAGTTGGGCTGTGCTTTTTTTAAATACGCATTTTATTGTAAAAAAATACTATACAGAGGGGTTACAGTTACATGAACAAGGTCATAAAGGCACACAGACTTTCTCTGGGGCTTTCCATCTCCAGACTGATTGCATGTGTTCAACAATCTAGACGTGTTGTATACCAAAAAATATCTATCTGCAGTACCCCCTCCGTCCCTGGGTTTGGGTGCACACCTAAATACAGAGTGGTAAAAAGAGGAAAGGTGATATGAACAATTGGGATTTGATTTTTCCACAATATTAAATAGCATATTTGGAGAACTGTCTAATTTAGAGAGTTAGCTGGCCAAATCACTGTGACATAGGCCTGGTTATATTCTTTGAACTTTCCATATAGCCCAAATCATCTATCTCCAATTTTTCAAACGTAAGGGCCCCATGGGGTCTTGCGCCCTCTGAGGACTGTATTGTGGGATGAGCCACACTGAGGGTTGTAAGAAATGCCAAGTTTTCTATCAAAGTAGATTGCTTCTTTTCTGTTAATCTAGTGAGGATTGTTTTTCTGAAGAGCTCCTGCTTTGGTCAGGTAGCTTGTTAATTACATCTTAGTTATATCCTTTCCTGCTGCACTTTAATTAAGACATCCTAGTTACATCCTGTTAATTAAGCCACATCCTTTTGCAGATTGTGACCTGAGCTCAGCCAATCCAAGCAGAGGGGTGGGGCCCCTGTTGGATTAGGGGTAAAAAGTGAGCAGCCTGCCTCCTCTGTGGGCTTGCTTGCTAGAATTTGGCTGATGGTACACCCTTCTGAAGAAGTAAACTTTGCTCTGTACTGAGTTCTTTTCAAGTTGGTGACCTTATTTCTATGTGGCACCCCAACATCTGAAGGTATATCTAACAAAGCCTTCATGATAAGCCAGCTCCCAGTAGTAGGTTAGCACAGGATGTGTTTATTTCAGGGGGCTCTTTTACTGTCTTTAACCCTGCTCACCAGCTTGCATAGTCAGTGTCTGTGTCAGAGATCTCCACGCTTCATCCTCTAGTAGTATGCAGGTGCTGGATCTGAATGCCATGGTCTGAAGTTATGGTCTACCATTGAATATATATGGGAAGGGATCTGAGCAGGCCACCTACTAACAGTATGATGCATGTAGACAGGTTCATGGAGAAATGTAGCACATGTAAAAGGAGAGAAAGGGTGTTGTGGGGCAACAGTGATTTTTGATTACACCATTCACATGTCACAAGATGGTCATAGAGAACATGCATACTCTTTATTGTGCCAGGCCAATTTGAGGTTTAACACAGAAGTTTCTAAAAAACCTATTTTTTTTCCAATTAATGTACTTCTTGAAAAGCACATGCCTGGGCCCCCACCCAAGATAATTGTGAAAGGGAAGAAAGAGCTTCCTAAATTTACCCATCCCCTGCTGAGAATCTCTACATTGTGCAATGGACATGAATTTTTGGGATGGTCGATTAGGTGTCATTTCAGGTTGCATCCAAACTTTGTCCTGTGGCGCTTGGCTTTGTTGTCTTTGTGACATTTATTATAAAACCATCAATTCTCGTACTTTGAATTTTTAATCATAATAAAAGCACATAAAATATATCATCTGTTTTTTAGAGGGCTGCTCTGTTTGGCCCAGGCTTGCCTCAAACTTGAAGTACTCCTTCCTTAGGATCCTGAGTGCAAGGATTATAGGTTCATAGGATTATAACCTAATTTATCATCTTCTAGCCCTTTATAAGTGTATACTTACTAATATGGAGTATTATCCACATTATTGTTGAACCAGTCCCTAGAACTCTTTTTGTATGTTGTAAAACTGAAGCCTTGTCCCCATTAAATAGCAACCTCCCACTCTGTCACTCCCAGCCCCCAATCTCTCCAAATTTGAAGTCCAGAGACCTCATATAAATGCAATCATGGAGTATCTGTCTTTTTGTGACTGGCTTATTTTACTTGACACTCTATCCTCAAGGTTCGTCTGTGTTGGAATCACTTGGTATTATTTTCATTTATTTCATTCTTGGACTTGGACACACAGTTGTATACATGGTAAAGAGGCACTCTATTACTGAGCTACACCCTCAGCCACCATTCTATTTTGTTTCTTATTCTTATCTGCATATTCTAAGATTTACACAATGGACAGGCATTCCTTGAAAACATTCAGAACTGTAGCACTAAACATGTAGCCTTACAGGTGATAGTTAGGCCTATGGAATTTATATTCATTATAGTAGAATGTACTTGAGACTTGGAAGGGAAGGCAGTGTACTAGGATGTTGTTTAAAC
Source organism: Dipodomys ordii (assembly GCF_000151885.1). Lineage (NCBI taxonomy): Eukaryota > Metazoa > Chordata > Mammalia > Rodentia > Heteromyidae > Dipodomys > Dipodomys ordii. Next base: position 1,311,695 of record NW_012267305.1, read on the forward strand.
CAGAAAATGGTGTCCCACTTCTTCCTGCATGGAGAGTGGGTTAGGACTCACTGCTCCAGAAGGCTCAGGAATGAGTTTCATGGTAGCTCCAGGAAAGGTACTTGCTGCCTGCCCTGGATGCAGAGAAGCAGATGAGCTTCAGGCTTATGGTGGAAGTGAAATGGACAGTTCTTAGGGATAGGATGGCTGTGGAGTGGCGGGAGAGGTCCACGAGGACTTCCAGGTTTGGATAGCTGGGTGGGTGGCGGTGTCATTCAGTGAAACACATGGCAAGTCAGGTGAGAGAGGGAAATGCAGGCAGATGGCTTTGAGACAGGGGTGGGGGGATTCCAAGGGGAGCCAATGTAGACATTTTACATTTGTTTGTGAAGAAAAGGGAGAGAAAGCAGCAGTGTTGATATGGGGATATATAGTCAAAAGAAGGTTTTCTAATTTAAAATTGCTAGCAATTTGAGCATGTTTAACAATAGATACAAAGTTGTTTTTCAGATTGCTCTATAGATTCAATGCCATCTCTATTAAAATCTCAGCTGCCCTTTTTTTCTTAGTTTTGGTGGAAATGCACAAGCTGATCCTAAACTTCATATGGAAATTTAAGGGATTGAAAATAGCTAAACAGACTTGAGAAATCAACAACTGGACTTCCACTTCCCAACTTTGTACAGCATAAACAATGATCAGAAAAGAGCTGGGAGAAAGGTTTGGACTATGTATAGGGCAGGCAAATGCCAATTCAGGACGTGTTTCCTGGGACAATCTGTGATAATCTTCTGAGCAGCAGGCTCTGCTGAATGGGGTCTCTAGAGAAAGGTGTGGTTTGGGGACATACAGAAGCCATTATTGGATCCTTCCTTTCTTTGTTGTACCTGGACAGGTGGCAAGGCTGAAATCTTGATGAGGTTGAAACATACATTGAAATTCTCTAAGCTAGAATTCTCTAGCTAGGAGAAAGCTCTAGCTACTGTGGTGAGGTGTTTGCTTTGCATTTGAATTTGCTTGAGTTAATTCAGGATCTTTTGGGCTTGCAGTCTTAAAATGATTATCTTTTTGTCACCCAGTTTGCAACAGAACCTGAAAAACATTAACCTCTTCATGGATTATCTTCATCTCTGAAATGAGTGGATTTGATGGTGATTTCTGAGGTTCTGGTCCCACCTGCATTGAGCTGACATAACTTCTCACTTCCCCTAAGAAATTGCACCCACTGACGCTTAAGGCACCTGTGGGAGAAGGAAATACCACCCACATATTTTGGTACTTGAGAGAATGGACTTAAAGCATTTGTTGATGGCCCTGTTGATAACACGGAGGTACTCAGGCCTTTATTTCCCATATTTATGCCTTAACAATAGAATCTAAAGGTTTACCAAGCACTGAGTGAGTTTAGATCAGAATGTGGCTTTGTTCTCTTTCTACCTGCTAATCAACATTTAAATAAGACTCTACTATAAGATGTTGACTAATTTATATCTGAGGACCTTCTACTTACCAGTTGATTTAGTGGATGCTATTTAATAACAAATAGTGAAGATGAAGGATGGCTAATGTCTAAGAGAGTCCTATGTGTCAGACATTGTGACAAACACTTTATATAGAATGACTAATCTGTGCTCATACCAAGCCACAGAAGGAAGCTTAATTACCAACTGCATTTTACAGATGAAGAAACTGAGGCCTTGAGCCATCAGATCTTTTGCCTATGGCAGCCCTGCTGATGAGTGGCAGAGCTGAAATCTATATCTAACCTGTTTGACTCCAAACTAGGACTGCCATCTGTGCCATCCAGGATTGGAGTAGTTTTCCGTGTCACCAGGTCAGCATTGCCCTTAAGAAGATACTCGGTAGCTTGCACTGCAGTCCGAGAACATGAGACCCCCAACCCCTTCTGCTATCTTTGAAAGCTTCATTTGAGGTATGGGAACTGCTTCCAGGAAATTACAAAAAGACACAGGCACCAGGGCTGAGAGTCTTTTTGTAATTTCCTAAGTTTCCCAGAACAAGGCCCACCCTGAACATGCTTCATTTTACCTGCTGCTTCCTGCTCCTCAGTGACCATTTGGAACTGCAGTGTCGATTCTTCTCTTCTAGTGAAGCGCTGCCCTCCCGATCATCATTGCCTTCTCTGGGAGCGCTTTAAATTTATTCATGAAAATAGTTGGAGCTCAGGTGGCAATAGCCAAATCCATTTAGTCATCAGGGGAAGAGGCAGGCCATCTTCACGTTTCCTCTCAATGCTGTGGTGCCTAACTAACCCAGAGGATATTAATTACTCAGCATGCTTTGCAGGGCAGAAATATACATTTATCAAGATAAGTGTGTTGGAGCTGAATGGATGCAAAAATCCAGGAAAATTGGGAACTATCAGAAGTAGTGTTCTTGGCCCATTCCTGCCTTCTGTAGTATAGGTAGGAGAGGGCTACTACTTGCTGGCATTAAGGGAAATATTCTTTTCACCATCAGGACATTTGGAAAATTAACTGCACATGCCACTCTGGTCACAGACTCTACTGGCAATTTTCAGGAATGCTTCCATGGTGTGAGCTTGGTTTTTTGGACTTTCAGCCTAGCATTTCGGTACATGTGACCGGAGATGCTGAGTGACAGAGCACAGCGACACTAGGTGAGGTCTGGATCACATGATGGTGGAATACCCTATTGCCTGGCTCACTTTGGGGTTAATCCAGCTGTGGCCTGCCTTCAACCCCTCCATTACTAGGCTACATCTGTTGGGGCCAATTTTAGTGTTAGTCTTTGAACTCCAGCAGGCAGGAGGCTTGGGCCAAAGTCAGATCAGCAGCCTGGCCTTTGGGTCTCTGAGGTCACATTCTGATTCTAGTTGCTCTTACAGTGTGTTCTCCTTTTATTGGTTGGTTGTCACATTGTTGACCATGTTTGGTTCCTCTTAGATAAGCAGGTTTTTATCCTTGGAGTTGCGTAGATGCGGACTTTTGCTGGTGACAGTCGGAGGAAGTGTGATGTGGTTCTTGTGGACAAAGTCAAGTGTGGCATGGAGATGTATGGAGCCTCCAGGAAAGCAGCTTAATAGAACATCTGAAATGACACGTGTATGCTTTATCTGACTGAGATGTCTCCCGTGTTCATTCTCATTCACATGCTTGGGAAAGGGTACAGATTTTTAAATTTTTGAAAAAGGAAGCATTTTAGTGGAGTATAAAGTCTGTTAAAATTTATACTGGGTTCCTAAAAATTAAACCACAAAACCCCTTAAAATGGCTTCCATATACAAGGCCAAAAAGGTAGAATAAAAACCATACTTAGAGAACAGGACAGTGTCTGGCACAGGCCACTGGAGAGGCACCATCGCCCTGCTTGTGTCCCACTTAACTGCTGCAATCTTTGGCAGCCAGAGCTTCAGCTGCTTCTGCAGTTTATAATCCACCAGCAGGCAGTAGACACGTCCCTCTGCAGAGATGAGTTTGCTCTTGGCACAAAACCCAAATTCACTTCGTCAGTAAGTAATATCATGTACTACATACTGTTAATTCTAGGGGGAGAGCAGATATCTAAATAGTTATTGAAGGTTATTTTATCTTATTTTGCCAGTCCTGGGGCTTGAACTCAGGGCCCAGCTGCTATTTGTCCCTGAGCTTGTTTTGCTCAGGGCTAGTGCTCTGCCACTTAGAACCACACCCCCACTTCTGGTTTGCTTGTGATTAACTGAAGATAAGAGTCTCAGGGATTTTACTGCCTGGGTTGGCTTTGAACCATGATCCTCAGGTTTCAGCCTCCTGAGTAGCTAGGATTACAGGCATGAGCCACCAGCACCTGGCTAATTAATTTTATTGTAAACAGCTCCATGTGGCTACTTTGTCAGAAAGGGAAATTATGTTCAGAACTCTTACCTGGAATAGGACACTTTCAGGTTGAAATAAATGGAATGGCCAGGGACTGCACTGGAGGGAGTACTTAATTTACCAAATCCAAATGATTTGATAAAAGGGTCCACAGGACAGCTTCTCAGGATAAGGCATTTCCATCAAACCTTTTGCAGCTTGATGTCTCTGAGCCAACTCATGATGGAATTTTCTAACAAGGGCTCACTGTGTCTTGTTCTACAGCCTTCATCAAAATGTGATCTTGGCTTCCCACACCAGCCATGGTGGGTCAGGTTGCAATAGGAGGTCAACTTGTGTTGCCTGCAAAGAGGACAAAATCTGCTAGAGGGCGGTCCCTGACCACTGGGTGTTTGTGGGTAGAACTAGCACTCTTCTTACTCAGTAAATCTCAACAACACACACAAGTCCTCTGGTTAACATTTCTAAAGTTCTTCTATATCTAAGAAGATATTCTAGACAGGTCATTATGTGTTTTGTCCCATGAAAAAAAATTGTTTGGCACCCTCTGTGGTGGACTAAGATAACTTTTTTTTTAATATATATTTTTAATTGTAAAGATACTGTACAGAGGGGTTACAGTTACATGGAATAAGATAACTTTGATGTCCAATATTTGAATACTGTTCCTCTCCGCCCCTCCCAACATAAATTGAGGGTAGTGAAGTAGGCCAGTTTACCTGAAGGGAGCCTATGGGATAACTTGTGTCTGAAGCTGAGCTGTTCAGTTTGAGCTTGCTGAGAGGGAAGAGATGTAGAACACAAATCTAGTCTATACCATTTGAAATATGGTATTTATGAGGAATTTTGTTCCTGTTTTGAGTTTAGTAGGTGTGCTTAGGACAGGCTTTTGTTATGGCATTTTTATGGTCCTGAAGATCAAACTCAGGGTTTTAGAACTGCCAGGAAAGTGTTCTACCAGTGTACTACAATCCCAGCCCAGGTTATACAATTGGAAGAGGTCTTTACATTTTTTTATTTTTAAGAAAGGGTCTCACCATGTAGCCTACGATGGGCTTGAACTCACATGTATGTCAACTGGCCTTGAACGCATGTTCTTCCTGCCTCAGTTTCCCTCCTGAGTGCTTGGAATATAGGTATCCACCATTCTTAAAGGCATCTTAATAGCTAATGTTCGAGCTTGAAATTGAGTAATTTTATCCATAGATGGTTGGGTCTGTTGAACACAAAGTCAAAACACAAATACAAAGCTCTAATAAATTCTACAAACGTGCGTCACGTTGCTTTTAACTCTTTATCTAATTACCCATAGCAGGACATATCAACAGTTGGGGGATGTCTGAAGCTATAAACATCTTATTACTTTAATTACTTTGCAATATGTTATTTGGGAGGACATACTCTTGTAACTCTTAGGTGAAAAAGTAGGCATAAAATATTGAAGGAAGACTTAATGGGCTGATCAGCTTCTGATTTTGGATTTATACAGAACTTTTCTTTATTTTTTCATGTTTTTTTCTTGTAAAAATACTGTACAGAGGGGTTACAGTTACATGAGTAAGGTAATGAATACATTTCCTATAGAGCATTGTTACCTCCTCTGTTTTTCCCCTACCATGCCTTCCCTCCCCACCATCCCTAATCCTCCCTCTCCCCCTCCTCCACCCCTCCAAGTTATAAAGTTCATTTTCAATTTATTATCTTATACATCTCATTGTTACAATGGGCCAACCTACATCCTCATTTTAGCATTTTGTTATTTCCCTTCCTCTTCCCAGATTAGAAAAATGTACATACAAGATACAGGGCACCGGAATCAAATACAGTGAAAACAGGTTATACCGTGGGGGAAGAACATACAAAATCAAGAAAATAATCACATAGTACATTATAAATACATTAAAAACAATAGCAAGCAAGGACAAAACCACTTGTATCCCTATATTGGGGTTTATTTCACTTAACATCATCTTATATGGTCATATGTACATAGCTCTTGACCTTTTCTGCTTGTCCTAGACATATACTAAGAACTTTTCATTATTATAAGAAAAATATATGTACATGATAGAAAACAAAAAGGCAGACATGGTTGAAATTCATAGAATATGTTCCTTCCTCTCCATCCGTATTCATATGCCTTAGATAACCACTATTGCCAGTTTTCCCATGTAAACCTCTAGAATTTTTATGAAAAATATATATGTGTGTATATGTATATATATATAGAGAGAGAGACAGAGAGAGAGAGACTCAAATGCAAGACAACTTCTCAGTACCTTACTTTATGTGTTACTGTGTCTCAGAGATCACTTCTATGTCATTATACAGGCAAACCCCATTATTCTCTAACATAGCTTCATAGAAGTGATATGGAAGAACCATATTTTATGTAACCATTGCTGTTTGCTGACCATTGTCCTGTTTCCATTTGCTTTTTAGCATTTTCATACGTTTTCATTTGTTTTTGATGACATAAGTAGTGATTCGATGGGCACCCTTGTACATCCTTGTTTTTACCTATTTTCCAATATTTTATTTCTGCTGGCAGGCACTACAAGTAGAATTAGTGAGCAGAAAAATGTTTATATTAATTTTTTTGGGGGGGTCCGGTCATGGGGCCTGAACTCTGGGCCTGGATGCTGTCCCTCAGCTCTTCAGCTCAAGGCTAGCGCTCTACCACTTGAGCCACAGCACCACTTCCGGCTTTTTTCTTTTTGCTTATGTGGTGCTGAAGAATCGAACCCAGGGCCTCATGCATGCAAGGCAAGCAATCTACCACTGAGCCACTTTCCCAGCCCTTATATTAATTTTTTAAGTAGTGAAATAACTACCAAATAATTTTGGGTTTTCCTCAACCATTTTAGAGTATATTGGTTATATGATACCCTAGATGACTCTTCAGTACATTGCAGTGGATTTCCAACAAACATAGATCATACTTGCTAATCGTCACGTTGCCATTCAGATTTCATCAATTGTCCTAATGATGTACAATCATGCCAGAAAAAAAATAGTCACTCATAAAGTGGGCCACACACATGGAGTGGCTGTGGTCAGGATTAAACAACCAGTGGGTGAGCAAAATTAGCTCTTGGGATTAGGAAAATTATGACAACTACATTTCACAGGTGATCTTAGAAGCCATTATTGGAACAGAAAGATCAGTGGCCTCAATGTGTGGATTTATTTCTTGGTCCTCTATTCTATTCTGTTGGTCTACATTGTTTGTTTTTGTGCCAATAGCATACTTTTTATTGCTATTGGTCTGTAGTGTAATTTTAAATCAGGTATTGTGATAACTCTAGCATTACATTTTTTGTCAACATTGCTTTGGTTCTTCAGAGTCTTTGGTACTTTTATGTGAATTTTAGGATTGATTTTTATATTTCTGCGAAGAATATCATTAGCATTGAATATGTAGATCACTTTTGGTAACATGGCCATTTACACAGTAATAATTCTGCTGGCCCATAAACTTATGTTCATGTCCTTGGTTAGGCTTATTCCTAGTTTTTTTTGAAGTTATTGTCAATATAATTATTTTCCTGATTTTTTTCCTCAGCCTGTTCACTGTTAGCATATAGAAAGACTAATGATTTGTGCATTCTATTCTATTCTAAAAGTGTTTATCTGATTTAAGAGTTTGTGGATAGATCCTTTAGGGTATTTTATACTTAAAAGTTCTCACCTTGGGCTGGGAAGGTGCTCAGTGGTAGAGTGCTTGTTTTGCATGCATGAGGCCCTGAGTTTGATTCCTCAGCACCACATAAGCAGAAAAAGTCAGAAATGGCACTGTGGTTCAAGTGGTAGAGCACTAGCTTTGAGCTGAAGAGCTGAGGGACAGTGCGCAGGCCCAGAGTTCAGGAACCACGACTGGCAAGAAAAAAAAAAGTTCTCACCTTAAAATCTTTTATCCATTTTGAATTGATTTTTGTACAGGGAGTTCAGTCTTCTACATGTGGATATTCATCATTATATCATCTGTAAATAGGGATAATTTGACACTTTCCTTTTCTACTTGTATCCCCTTTTTTTCTTTCTCTTGACTTATTGCTCTTACTAACAGTTTATGCACTACATTAAATAAGAGTAGAGAGAATGTAAAATTCCTGAGTTTAGAGGAAATGCTTTAAGATTTTCCCCATTCAGTATAATGTTGATTGTGGGTTTATCATATCTATTATGCTGAGATATAATCATTCTATTCCTAAAGTCCTCAGAGTATAATCGTTAAGTGAGAGTGAATTTTGTCAGAAACTACTACTGCTTCAATCTCATTGCTTGTGAAAGATCTATTTCAGTCCTATTGTGTGGGTTCAATTTTGGTGCACCATATTCATCTAAAAATGTCATCATTTCTTGTAGATTTTATAATTTCTTGAAATATGAATCCAAGATATTGCCTAATTATCCTCTGGATTTCAGTGGCAGCTGTTATAATATGCCCCTTTTCAACTTAAATTTCATTAATTTAGGTCTTTTCTGTTTTTATTTTGGTTAGTTAATCTAAGAAATTTTCAATCTTGATTTCCTTTGCAAAGAGTGAATTATCTGTTTTGATGGTTCTTTGTAGTCTTTTTTTAAAGTCTCCATTTTATTAATTTCTGTCTTGATGTTTCCATATATGGAGACAATTGGTTCTGGCTTTTTAAATTCTCATTTTATGTTTCTTGTTTGTAAACCTTGAGGTACATCATCAGGTTATTTCATTTATTTGATTTATAATGTAGGTTCTCTTAACTGTAAATTTTCCTCTTAGAGTTGCCTTCAGTGTATTCTAAAGGTTCTGATAAGCTGTGTTTACATGTTGATTTTTATTTTAAAAATTAAAAAAATTTTCTTCTCTAATTTCCTTTTTTGACAGTACTGGGGTTTGAACTCTGGATTTTTTTTTGGGGGGGGTCTGGTCGTGGGGCCTGAACTCTGGGCCTGGGCGCTGTTCCTCAGCTCTTCAGCTCAAGGTTAGCGCTCTACCACTTGAGCCACAGCGCACCAGTTCTGGCTTTTTTTGCTCATATGGTACTAAGGAATCGAACCCAGGGCCTCATGCATGCAAGGCAAGGCTGTACCACTGAGCCACCTTCCTAGCCAGTTATCCAGTCTTAAAGAGAAAATCTCACCCAGCTGACAGAAGCATACAGAACCCCCATTAGACAGGATCCAAGATGAAACACTTCTAGACACATAGCAAATCATTAGAATTCAACAGCAAGGAATTGATTTTAAATGCTGAAAAATCAAAGAAGGAGCTGTATTACAATGGAAAGAAAATTAGAATTACTATAGATCTGTCCACACAAACACTCAACACAAGGAATGCCAGGAATGGTATTATCCAAGCCCTGAAGATCAACAACTGCCCATCCAAACGGGTTTACCCAGTGAAGCTATCATTTACATTTGATGGTGAAACTAAAACCTTCTATGACAAAAAAAGGAACTCAGGAAAACTAAACCAGCATTATAAAGAATACTAAAAGAAAGTACACAATATGAAGAAAACAATCAAAATCAAGGAAACACATTAGACAAAATCACTAGAAGACCAATTTAGTAAGCACAGGAAGAGGAAAGAAGAAAAATAAAGGAAACCTAGAAAATGGCAGGAAACATGACACATCTCTCTATAACTCTAAACATTAAGAGATTCAATTTCTTAACCAAAAGAAAAAGAATAGCAGATTGGATCACAAAACGAGATCCATCCATTTGTTGTCTCCAAGAGACCCATCTTACAGTCAAAGACAAACTCCAAGTGAAGAGATAGAAAAAGATCTTCCCTGGGGCTGGGAAGGTGGCTCAGTGGTAGAATGCTTGCCTTGCATGCATGAGGCCCTGGGTTCGATTCCTCAGCACCACATAAGCTGAAAAAAAAAAAAGAAAAAAAAGAAAAAGATCTTCCCTGTAAATGCACCTTGTAAGAAGGCAGGAGTAGCCATATTGATATCTGATAAAATAGACTTTTCATTAAAATCAGTCGAAAAGACAAGGAAGGTCATTACATAGTAATAAAGGGAATAGTCCATAGAGAAGGAATCATGGTGGTCAATATCTCTGCACCAGATAATGGAACATCTAAATACGTTAAACAAATACTTTTAGATTTACAGAACAGAATGGACCTAAACATAATAATAGTGGGAAATTTTAATACCCTGTTCTCTCCCAAGGGCAGGTCAACCAAACAAAAGATAAGCAAAGAAGTCTCTGAACTAAATGACCGAAATGGACTTAACAGACATCTAGGGAGTATTCCACCCAATAATGACCCAATTCACATTCTTCCCAGCAGCCCATGGAACATTCTCCAACACAGATCATTTCATAGTACACATAGAGAACCTTAGCAAATACAAGAAGTCAATATACATTCCTTGAATCCTATCTGACAACAGTGTAATCAAACAAGTTCTCAACAACAAAACATACTGCTGAAATCACTCAAACACATTGGGGCTGAATAACAACTGAGCAGAAATTAAGGAAGAAATTAGAAAGTTCTTACCATTTAATGAAAATGAAAACACTTCACAGTGGAACCTGTGGGACACACAGAAAAAGCAGTGATGAGGGGAAACTTTATAGCTCTAAGCACACACATAAAGAAAACAGAACCCGTTCAAGTAAATAACCTCATGTTGCAATTAAAGCTACTAGAAAACAAGAAAACAAATCAAATCTAAAACTATTAGACAGAAAGAGATAGCAAAGATTACAGCAAAAATCAACAAAATAGAAACAAAAAATTATACATAAAATCACTGAAACAAAGATCTGGATTAAAAAAATTGACAGACCATTTGTGAGATGAATGAAAAAAAGAGGAGAGAAAATTCAAAATCAATAAGGTCAGAGATGCCACAAGAAACATTGCAAAAAACATCCAAGAAATCCAAATGGTCATAAAGGACTACATTTCTTTTTAATTTGTCAGGCATGGGGCTTGAACTCTGGGCCTGGGCGCTGTCCCTCAGCTCTTCTGCTCAAGGTGAGTGCTCTACCACTTGAGCTACAGCACCACTTCTGGTTTTCTGGTGGTTAATTGGAGATGAGAGTCTCACGGACTTTCCTGCCTGGGTTGGCTTTGAACTGTGATCCTCAGATCTCAGCCTCCTGAGTAGCTAAGATTACAGGCATGAGCCACTGGTGCTTGGCTAAGACTACTTTCAAAGCGTATATTCACCAAAGAAGGACAACCTAGCAGAAACAGACAAATTTTTAGAAACATACAAACTGCCTAAACTGACCCAAGAAGATATAAACCAGCTAAACCAACCAATAACACACAACTAGATAGAGGAAATAATTGGAAGCCTTCCAACAAGGAAAAGCCCAGGCCTGGATAGATTCAGCACAGAATCTTATGAGGTTTTTTTTTTTCAGGCAGGAAGAGAAGTTTATTGTTTTACCACACTGCAGCCCCCACCATGCATGGTGGAGAGGCATGGCCGAAAAAGGGTGGGCTGAGGTCTGACCTGGGTTTAAGTACGGAAGGGGAAGAGGATAAGGTGTGGCCAGGTGAGGGAAGGTGTGGCCACACTGGATGCTGATGTGAACTCAGGGCCTGTGACCCTCTTCTGGTTGGATGGTAGGCGTGACGGGGGGGGGGCAGCCCAGGATGTGACTTCAGAAAAGGGGGAGGTAACTGCCTGTAGGTGTGCCAGTTACCTATGTGACACAGGTGCTGGGCGGAGACCTTACACTCCAGCCGTTTAATAATTAAGAAAAGGATATAGATTCTCTCTGGCTACTTCCTGCCAGCAAGGAGCATCCACATTAGAGGTAAAAGGCGGAGATGTGGTCCCTTCCAGGAGAAGGCAGCAGGCAGCCGCTGTTCCTTGAATGAAGTCTTGAAGAAATCTCAGGAGGCAGGGGCTGGGAAACAACAACAACAACAATGGTATTAGAGAGCACACAAACAACACCAACGGCAAGCATGTAAGTTCTTGTGCAGTTAGGTGGTAGACAGGTATGGACATTAGATGGGCAAGCTTCTTATTTCTATGGGCCTCCCAGCTCTAGTTAATTTTGAATGGGCAGGCACAAAGTGGCTGATGTGACATCATCTCTTACTCCTCTCTGTAGTCCCTTGTTTCCCAGACTGGATGAATCCCAGGGGTCTTGGTGCTTGTTGCTGGGATAGCTTGTCCCAGTTGGCATTCACAGGCTTTGAACTCAAGGTCTGGGCACTGTCCCTAAGCTCTACCACTTTGGGTCACAGTGCCATTTCCAGCGTCTGGCTGGTTAAGTAGAGATAAGAGTCCCTTGAGCCATGCTTCAAGCCTGGCTCTTTGCTGGTTAGTTGGGAGATGGAGTCTCAGAGGAATTTTTCTGCCTGGGCTGGCCTTGAACTGCAGTCCTCAGATCCAATGAGTCTTTGCCACAAAACTCCTTTTTATTCCCAATTAAAGCAACAAGGAGACCAACAGAAATAATGAGCAGAGTTTACTGTAACTTGATAAGCATTGACCAACCCATACTCGTCACAGTTAATTTCGGTCAGTCTGGCTAGATACTGCAAGGAGGAAAATCTGCAACAAAACTCAGTGGACATAATGAAAGTTTTAACTTACATTGAGACCAAATTAAATGATCTCCAGTCCAAAGAGAAGGGAGGGAAGCGGGCGGGGGGCGGGGGAAGGGGGAGATTTCTTTCTTCAGATTTTTATAGTTTTCGCTATAAAGATCTTTTAAGTCTTTGGTTAGGTTAATTCCTAGGTATTTTGCCTTTTTTGAGGCTATTGCAAATGGGGTTATTTTCATTATTTCCTTTTCTGATTACACATTGTTGGCATATAGAAAGGCTACTGATTTTTGTGGGTTAATTTTGTATCCTACTACTTTGCCAAAGTGGTAGATCAGCTCTAGGAGTTCATGGGTGATTGAAAGATCAAACCTAGAATGACTAGCCTTTGAGAGGGAATCTAGAAGGGGGTCCCCGGAACCCAGCCTGCATTGAGCTCTTGTGCGCACAAGCCAAAAGGTTGGAGAAAATAAGAGGGAAAGAACAGAGAAGAACCTGAAAGTAAATAGACTTGTGCCCATTATAATTGGAGTGGCAAATCTGTATCTCTGAGAATATTTTGATGAAGCCTCATTGCAATTGTAAGAGGCATTCCAACTGTGTCTTGGTGTGTTTCTGTGGCATTCTTACCTCTTTTTCTGAGTAGTCTCTCAATGTCAGACCGAAACTCTAAAACCATTGTGTGAGAGAGTAGGAGAAACATTAGAACTTGTAGATATAGGCAGGAACTTCTTGAATACAGTCCCAGTGGCACAACAGATAGGAGAGAAACTCGACAAGTGAGAATACATTAAAATAAAAAGTTTCTACACAGTTAAGGACATAGTTACTAAACTAGAAAGGCAGCCAGCAAATTGGGAAAAACTTCACCAGCAAAAGTCCTGATATTCATATATATGTAAAAAAATATATATATATACATACATACATATATTATATATATATATATAGAGAGAGAGAGAGAGAGAGAGAGAGCTCAAGACACTAACCCTTCCTAATCTTGATACACCAGTTACTAAATGGGCAAGGATGCTAAGGAGAGACTTCTCAGAAAAAGAGGTAAGAATGCCACAGAAACACATGAGGAAAAGCTCATCATCCTTGGCTATAAAGGAAATGCAAATCAAAATAATCCTGGGATTCCATGTTACCCCAGTTAGATTGGCCAACATTTTTAATTCAAACAACAACACATGCTGGCTGGGAGGGAAAAGAAGCTCTACTGCACTGTTGGTGGAATGTAAACTGGTACAACCACACCAGAGTTCCTCAAAAAAAACCCAAAACATAGACCTTCCCTAAGACCCAGCCATACCACTCTTGGGCATCTACCCCGAGCATCATGAGCCAGGATATGATAGGGGTACCTGCACATCCATGTTCCTTGCCACACTATTCACAATAGCCAAGATAGGAAACAACCCAGATGCCCCACAATAGATGAGTGGATCCCAAAACTGTGTTACGTACATACAATGGAATTTTACACAGCCATTAGAAAGAATAAAATAATGTTATTTGCAGGGAAATGGATGGAACTAGAACAAATCATGTGAAGAACATAAACCAAGATGAGAGACACAAAACGGCACAGCTTCTCCCTGATATGAGGAAGTTAGATCTAAAACTCACTGGGAGATGACAAATTACACAGGATCCTAGATACTCACATACAGTGAGACCAGTAGAGGATGGTCTTAGGAAAGAATCACAAAGGGGTAATCCCTAAGCACCTCTTCATATGTATATAAAATAACAGGCATCCTGAAATGAATTCCAAAGATATGGAAACAAATTACTTTTTTCTTTTTCTGATGATTCTGTATTCTTTACCTAACATATGGTGTATTCATGTACATATCTGTGGGAGGGTGAGGGGAGAGCACAAAATCCAAGGAAAAAGGGTAAAAAGTGTAGAAGTGGAACTCACTGGACACCGATCAAAGTGAACTATGCAACTCGTGGGTGGAGATGGGAGGGACTGGGAGAGAGTGAGGGAACAGAAGACACTGTACGATGTAACCCCTCTGTATGTCACCTCTATAATAACAATAAAGTAAATAAATAAGAGAATATATTGCAGAAGAGCTGTTGATGTAGCTCAGTGAGAGAGTATTTGTCCACCATGTGTAATGTCCTAGATTTACTCTTCAGTCCCCAAGACAGAGACAAAGGGAGCGGGGAAGGAGGATGAGCAGGAAGAGAAGGAGGAAAGTAAGGAAAGAAGGAAAGAAAGGAAGGAAGTAAAGAAGGAAGGAAGGAAAGAAGGAAGGAAAGAAGATAGGGAGGGAGGGAGGAAAGAAAATGGGGAGGAGGAGGAGGGAATAAGAAGAATAAAGGAGATGATACAAGAGGAGAGAGAAGGAGAGAATATGTAAGTATTATTTTGTTTGGGGAGAAAATATTTAATTGAAAACTTACCTTTTTACTTGTAGGATATGGGGATGTCAGGGATGATTCTAATCCGGAGGATGCTCGGAAAAAAAATTCTCCACTGAAGCGTGAGTACCAAATTAAATAAATTATTGAAAGCAATTGATACTGATTAATATGGACTACTCATTCATAATCTATCTTCAAGAAAAGAACAGGTAGCCTAGATTTCATTTGATCATATGAAGTTGGTTTTCATAAATTCTGTTTAAAAGAAAATAAGGCAGGGTACTGCGGACTCATGTCTGTAATCTTAACTACTCATGAGTCTGAGATCTGAGGATCTTGGTTCAAAGCCAGACCCGCTAGGAAAGCCTGTGAGATTGTTACCTCCAGTGAACTACATAAAAACAGGAGATAGAGCTGTGTGTCTAAGTGGTAGAGCGCTAGCCTTGAGCAAAAAAAAAAAAAAGTTCAGGGTCAGTACCCCGGCCCCAGGACCTCCAAAAGAAAATAAGACTATGTAAGGTATTTGTTGAAAATATGTACCAATTTTCCCAAGAGAGTACCACTCTCAGTCAGTATGGAGTATGTTGATCTCAATTACTTTTCTTTAGGGTTTTTTCATATACTCATACATGTGTTATTTTATAACTTTTTCATTTAAAGTATATTGAAGGCCTGAGAGAACATATCTATTTTTAATAGATTTTTTTTCCAGCTGCCATGATGAAGACTATACACTGCATGGCTTAAAAGAATATAACTATCCTGTCAAAGTTCTGGAAAATAGACATTCTAAGTCCATTTGTCAACAAATCCCCACTCCCTCAAAAGGCTCTAGGAAAACAATGCTTCCCTGAGTTGCCCTACTGCTGGTGGTCCCTTACATTCCTTGGCTTGTGGCTACATCACCCGCTCCTTCACAAAATGCTACCCTTTCTGTGTCCTTTGGCTCTCATGAGAACACTTGTTACTGTTCAGGCCCCTCTGTATAATCTGATATGATCTTATCTTGATGGCCTCCTCTTAATTACATCTTTTTTCCAAATAAATAAATAAATATATATGTAAAATAGATAACGCACATACCAACACATATATAACCAATATCCCTTATCGTTCTCAACTGCTAATTAGTGTACATTAAGCAGAGGTCTGAGTGCCAGCTGTGTGTCATTATTGTTTCAAGTACTGAGGAGATACAGCATAGCAAATGGTGCCTCATGGAACCAGGATTCCAATGATGTGGATTTGGCCATGACTTATCTGCCAATTTCCTACTGGCAGATTTATGATTTGTTGGCTTTATGTATAATTCAAAGTAAAGCTACATTGAATATGTTTGACCATATTCTTTGTGCCTAAGTGAGATGAAGCTGCCAGCCAGAAAGTATATCCATCCTACCAATTTCTGTCAAATTGTATTCCACAGTAGGTGGGATATTGTATACTTTCACTGATGCTGTCATAGTTGTACCTGTGTTCCCACATCTTCAACAGGAGCAGAGTTTACTAGTCAAAAGTATGTTCCCTATATGACAAACAGATTACATCGTTGATTATTATTCATCGTCCTGATTATGGCATTTTATACAAGTATTGGCCAATTGCATTTTCTACTTTCGTGAATTGTCTGTGTATATGCTTCCCCATTTCTCAGCTGGTAGTTCTTGTCTTTTAAATTGGTTTACAAGACCTTTGTATATATGGGTTGAGAAATTGAGGGGTTCTAAAGTCAGACTTACTGGGTGTCTGAACCCTCGATCTATCACTTAGTCAACTGTCACTTTGAGTAAGTCACCTTTCTTTGAAACATGTTTCATCATCTGTTATATAAAAACAAGAAGTCCTATGTTGTAGGAATATTATAGTGATTATATAAGTGGCTATGTGAAACACCTAGCACAGTACTTGGAACAAGGTGAGTACTTTGAATAAGGTGATTAGAGGAACAGGCTGTATGTGGGCATGCTTTAGGAATTGCCCCATTTGACTGACAGACTCAAAATAAACACTGCTAAAATTCCAGATGGATGTTTCATTGAAATGGACAAGCAGATTTTATTATTCTTTTTTGGGGGGGAGGGGAGGTTGGTCATGTGTCTTGTACTCAGGGCCTGGGCACTGTCCCTGAACTCTTTTGCTCAAGGTTAGCATTCTACCACTTTGAGCCACAGCACCACTTCCGGTTTTCTGGTGGCTCATTGGAGGTAAGAGTCATGGTCTTTCCTGCTGGGGCTGGCTTTGAACCACGATCCTCAGATCTTAGTCCCCTCAGTAGCTAGGATTATAGGCATGAGCCACCAGTGCCTGGCTAGATTTTAAAATTCTTACAGAGTATTGGTTAACTGTCTTATCACTGTGACCAAATATCAAACATTAGCAAAAACTTGCGAGGATGATTTCTCTTGCTCAGGTCTCAAAAGTACTCAATCCCCAGTTAGTTGACCTTACGATGCAATGAGAGAATGGAGGCTAGGGCATGTCTTCATCTCATGAAAGCACGACCTTGTGATTCACTGTTGATTGTCTGCATGACTGTGCAGAAGCTTTTGTGAAACAATTTATTGTTTCACTTCGGTTGACTGTGTTGGTTTTTTTTTTTTGGGGAGGGGGGTTGTTATACTTCCAAAATTCTTTGCCTAGAACAATGTCGAGAAGCTTTCCTTATATTTGCTTCTGGTAATTTTACAATTTCAAATCTTATGTTTGAAGCTCTTAGTTTTTTTCTTAGTTGATTGTACTTGGTATGAGCTAAAGGTCCAATTTCATTCTTTTGTATGTGGATATTTAGTGTTCTCAACATCATTTATGAAGAAATTGTCCTCCCCCAAGTGTATGTTCATGGCTCCTTAGTCTAAGATCAACTGACCGTAGGTGTGTGGACTTATGTCTGGGGTTTCTATTTTTTTTTAAACTGATTTGTATGTTAATGCCAGTACCATGCTGTTTTGATGACTGTCGATTTGTAGTATATTTTGAAATCAGGTCCTATGATGGTTCTAACTTGATTCTTTTCTCCTGATTGCTTTGGATGTTGAGATTTTTGTGGTTAGATATGAATTTCAGTTTTATGGAACTCTTTAGAGATCATGTAAGGGCCTCAAGCACCAAGACAGTAGTACTCTATTTATGGAATGACTTCTTGAAGCTATGAAGCAGATACACATTTCGTTAGTAAACATATGGCCCTTGCTATTCTCCCTCCTGCTTTTAGAGAGATGGGACTATGTTAGCACCACAACCAAGAGGCCAGGAGCAACCAGAGCTCCAGTAAATGCTGCAGGTAAGAGACCCTCTCTGAGGCCGGTAGGGGAGGGTCCCGTGGAGCCCCTTCTGGGACAGTCTCTGAGCTACATATAGTTTAAGCATTTGGCTATTTCTTTTCTTTCAGGGATCCCTGCAATAGATGATTTTGACTTAGCTGATGCCTTGGATGATAAAAATGATCGAAATGATGGCCACAGGAACCCAAGTACAGCAGGAGAAGGAGGTAAGCCCAAGCTGTTGAAATCACTGGCGAGCTCTATGGCTTCTAGTGGTTCTACTTCATTGACTGCAACAGCCCACAGAGCCTAGGCCACTTGAAGCCACAGGAGCATCTTAGCTCAGCAGTGCTTGAAACTGTTTGGCTTTAGGACTCTACAAATGACCGAATTGCTCAAGAACTTTTGCTTCTGTGGGCTCTATTTATCAGCATTTAGCATCTTAGAACTGAACATTGAGGAGTAACTATTAGTCTAATGTGAGAAATACGAAAGCCATGTACATTAATGTATGTAGCTCATTTTATGAGGAATAAATAGTTGACCAGACAAAAACCTAATTTACTGAGAACATTCGTATTCGCATTTTTTGAAAATCCCTTTAATGTCTGGCTTATTCTGAGACATTATTATGGATCTCACATGTCTGTCTCCATCGAGCTCTGATATGTGGCTGTACTTGAGGTAGATCAAGAAAATTCAGTCTCACACTGATATGTAGCTGGAAAGGTGGGGGAATATTTGAGTAGACTTCTCAGGTCGGTGTGGGAAGACTTTTGTGATAGAACAACAAATCCCAAACAGTATTTATGTTTTCATGCTACGTGTGGTGTGGAATATGAAAATAGATCGGGAACTTTCCTCATTCACTTTCAGGGGACTTGCAGCATTTGTGGTTTATTAACATGGCACATTTGGAAAACATTGGTGACCTTCAAAATAATGTCACACTTCATTATGCAGGACCAAAAGTCATATTTGGTGATGTCACCACCATTTTTATTAGGACAAGTCTTTAAATATTGAGAAGCTATTAAACTCACAGTAGTATAGTATATTCAAGCTTTTAACAGTCCTAAATTTCACTCAAAATCTTTTTGTCTGTGTGTGCCAGTTCTGGGGTTCAAACTAAGGACTTGGGTGTTGTCTGTTAGCTTTTATGCTCAAGACTGTCACTCCTACTACCCAAGCCACAGCTCAACTTCTGGTCTTTTGTTGGCTAATTGGAGATAAGGGTCTCACAGACTTTCTTGCTTGGACTGGCTTTGAAACATGATAACACTCAAAATCTTATCAACAGTCAGTACAGTCAGTGATTTTCCTATATTGACAGGCTTGTCTCATTCATTAAAAGGATATAGCTACCAGGTATTTAGGTTCCTATATTGACAGGCTTGTGTCATTCATTAAAAGAATACAGCTACCAGGTATTTAGGTTGGTGTGACTATAGTTGATGCATCCTTTCCTCTGTCCAGTAAATGTGGTTTCCTACGACCCAAAGCAGCTAACACCAGTTAGAAGCAGAACTTCCATAGTTGTGAATAGTATTTGGAGTATGGAAATACATTAAGCAGACGTTCCATTTCATTCCATAGAATACCCAAATATACACACTCCATGGGTGAGCTGTAATGAACTTTTCTGTGACTCTGTAACAAAGTGTTAGAAACTTCGTAAGTTCTAAAAAAGTCAGGAAGCAGGTTTTTTTTATTTTTTTTTTTGCAGGGTCTCCTGTGGCTGCAGTGATGGTATCAGCCAGGGCTGGAATCTCATCTGAACTTAGGTTTTCTTGTGGTTATTGAAGGAGAATCTTTCTTTCCAGCTATAGGGAGAATGGCTACCTGTCCAAGACTAGCAGGAGAAAGCCAGTGGGAAGCAGAGGGTCAGGAGATCAAAAGAGTCTATTATTTGCTTCTGGTGTCTGAGGCTTGGGAAGGCCCAAACCTGCTTTGGAAGGGATCACTTGTCTAAGTCAGGCCCACCCAAACTAGTCTTTATTTGATTAACATACCTTAATTACACTAGCAGAATTGTTTCACCTTTGGCCCGAAATATAATCTAATCTCAGAGATACTGTGTATCTTCTCCACACCCCACTCACCCAGAGTGATACAAGAAGTCATCTAGGGTGTGTATCTTAACAGTCTTGGAATTTTGCCTGTCGCCTCCATCAGGACATTGAGTTTGGGGGGCTGGAGATAGAATCCAGGCCTCAATCATGGTGGGCACATGTTCTACCATTCAGTTAAATCCCCAGCACCATGAAGGCCATTCATAAATGGAGGTGACATTTTAGTAAATGCTGGGCAACACTAACAAATAGGAGTTTCTTCTTGCTGACGTTTTCTTTGGGTCATTGTAATGCATATTATGTCTCTTCTAGGTATTTCAGACAAGGATCTTGAAGACATCTTAGGAGGTGGTGCATACAAGCCTGATAAAAATAAAGGTAGGTAGCACAACTGAGTTGTCAAACCTTCCTTGCTCAACCTCAGGGAAATGAGAAGTGGGTACCTAGACAACTCAGCTTGCAAGTTGGGGTTCCCTTGGAACGGTGGGGCTCATGCAACTTGAAGGAATCATCCTAGAGAAACCACCCTTTTGTGGTGACACTCCTTATACTGTGAAACTGTGCGGGCTACTGTCTCCATGTTAGCAAAAGTCTGTTTGTCAGATAGCACCAAGGACAGTGACTGGCTGGAGGGCCTGTCTGTTCTGAGGTGGAAGAAGCCAATCACTATGAAAAATTCTTTTTGAGAGGCTCGTAACAAGTCAGGTAGCTTTGGAAACACCCTTTGTTTTGAAATAGTTAAGGACTTACAAATAGTTCAGGAGAGTTCCTGTATCCTTTTAAACCCAACTTTTCCTGAGGGTAATAATGGCTTATATAATCACGGCACACTGCTAAGCCAGGAAGCTGAGAGCACTACTACACTGAAAAGTCACCTCCAGACCTTACTCAGACTTCATCAGAGTTTAGACATATTCTGTGTGTGTGGGGGGGGGGCTAATGTATCTATGAAATTTTACATGTGTAGATTTCAGTAATCACCACTATAATTAGAGGAGATCCTACCAAGACATAAAAGAAAACAAAAAAAATTCGGCTGGGAAGGTGGCTCAGTGGTAGAGCACTTGCCTTGCATGCTTGAGGCCCTGGCTTCAATTCCTCAGCACCACATAAGCAAAAAGAAAAAAGCCGGGGCTGGGAAGGTGGCTCAGTGGTAGAGCGCTTGCCTTGCATGCATGAGGCCCTGGGTTCGATTCCTCAGCACCACATAAGCAGAAAAAAAGCCAAAAGGGGTGCTGTGGCTCAAGTGGTAGAGTGCTAGCCTTGAGCTGAAGAGCTGAGGGACAGTGCCCAGGCTCAGAGTTCAGGCCCACGACTGGACCTAAAAAAAAAAAAAAGAAAAAAAATTGTATCCTATGGAGTTCCTCCAAGCTACCAACCATTTAATCTTTCATTATAGCATACATCATATCTGCTCCTAAGTATGGAGAGATGGCAGGCCAGATTTGACGTAGCAAGACCAAGTAGGGTTATAACCTGTGGCTGTATCTTGTACATCTTAACTTGCTCTGATCACACGTTTGCATGGTAAGTTGTTGTTTGTAACTCTTTGGTTGTTACCTGTTGTCATGGCAATCTGCTGTGACAGGATGAGGGGGTTACAAGGTATAAGTGTATCAGATTGGAACCTTGAAATACTCCCATAGCCCTGGCTGTAGTCATCACATTTGCTCCTTTTTTTTTCTTTTTGGAAGAACTGCGTGCTTTTCATATGGGAGCAGTGTTCTCTCCTGATTAAAGTATACCACGGTCACATTTGTCCTTCGAAACACCTTTCCAGACGGTTTCATCTCTAGGAAAAAAAGCCCCCAAAGCTTTGAAATGAAACTCACGGGTGTCAGGAGAACATGGAACATTTAAAGGGCAAAGCCAGCAAATTAGCCAATTACTCCTGGGTGACAAATGGTATTTCAGATGGGGAGAGGAAGGCGGGAGGTGTGTGTGTAAGCACGCACACGAATGAGACTCTGAATGACATGTCAGAGGCTTTTCTTTATTAAAAGTACTTGTTTTAGCAAGGAAGAAGTGTTAGGAAATTCTTTAATTAGGCTCATATTGGAACTTCTCTTGTAAAGAATAATCAATTGTTCGCTTCAGTTATTCCCTCTGTCATGTGGTTGTCAAAGAGTCCCTGCAGAAAGGACAAGTGTGAAACTGAAGCCCACAGTGGGAGTTGAGACACTACCCTTTACACGAAAACACGACTGGGCTGTGAGCAAAGGGAGAGTGTCACATTTAAAGAAATGATCAGATTCAACAAAAAGAAAAGAACCCAATTAATGCATTTCCAGCCTTGACTCTTTGGGGCATAGATGCAGCAGCCCTTCTAGAGTGTATTTTTGAAATCATATGTTAACTATTTTTCCACCAGAAAACTATTACCCTTCACAGAGCCCCCCTTTTTAGGTAAAATGACAGTCATTTGTCATAGGTCATCCTCTTGCCTTTTTCTAAAAGAATGACACTAAACCTTTCTCCTCCACAATGACTCCCTTCCAGCCCAACCTGCTTTCTTTGACTGAAAAACTTGAGACCATGAAGCTTTACCCCTGCAGTATCCCCTCCGTCTTTTACTCCCTGGCATTCCCACTGTGAATCCCAACGACTTCCCTGATGGCCACAGCCCTCTGGCCTGAATGAGCTCTGTCCCATCAGATTTTGGTGATCCCCTTCTACTTAATGTTCTCTCCCCCCCTCCCCCGCTGGGCCCTTCCCAACTCCCTTGCTGGTCTCATGCCTGTTGGGTGTCCAACTCAGTGTATCCATATCCAGCAGGGAGGTGAATGCTGGCTAAAAAATTCACAGGTGTCACGTATGTGTCTTTTCCCGTCTTGGCTGTTGAAGCACAGTGATGTAGTGTGGATGGCCTAAACATCAGGCATGCACTCCCCCTGTTCTTAGGGCTGGGAGTCCACCAGGAAGATGAGAGCTCTTCCTGCCTTGCTCATCCGGCACCCTCACTGTAGACAAACATGGTGGTGAGCTCACAGACAGGAAGCAAGCTCTTCTGACTGTTAATGTAAGAGCCTAGTTCCCCTCCTGAAGGCTGCCCATCACTTCTGCAAAACCCCAACTTGAAATATTATGTCCTTTGCAAGGCCGCATTTTTATACCCAGATGTTTAAGGCCCAAAGCATGCACTGCTAAAAAAAACACGGTAGGAGTACAGTCCCATCCTCATGAAGATGGCAGCCGTTTGGTAGGGACATGGTCTGGGTCACCAAGAGGGCTCTCGAGAGATAGGACGCATGCGTAAAGAAGCATGAATGCCCACTTTATGTCCAAGGGCTAAAGGAGATGGTACTCCAGACTTGGTATCCTTGTTCCCCTCTGAGTACTGGTTGCCTCCAAACACAGCCTTTTGGTCCTCAGGGGATGCCACTGGCAGCTATTGTCCTGTATTTCATGCTAGGCGTCTGCACAACCCGTGCTCACCTATCTCCACACTCGGCCAGCAGGTGTCCAGACCCAGCCAGCTGCTTCCTGTCACTCACTTTTCAATTTGGGGTTTATTTCACAATATCACAAATGATAAATCTTTTTTTTCAATTTCCTGTATTCACCTTCTGGACCTCTCTTCAGCAGAATTTAAGCTTTCTGATAAGAAGGTGCTAAGCATCTGAGAGAGTAAAGGACAAATAATAAGTCTCGCCTCTCTGGTCTCACTGCTTGGATTCTCCAGTCTTCCAGCATCTCCCAAACCCCCAAGTTTCTCTCTTGAGCCTTTCAGTTTTTTAAAGTTTTGATCACTCTATAACATAAAATTATTTTAATCCACAAAGCACTGTATGCCTATAATACTAACTACTTAGGAGGCTGACATCTGAGGATCACAGCTCAAAGCCAGCCTGGAGAGAAAAGTGTGTGAGGCTCCATCTTCAATTAACCAGCAAAATGATAGACTTGAGGTGTGTCTCAAGTGGTTGCGTGCCAGCCAAAATCAAGAAAGCCAATTGCAAGCCTGAGGCCCTGTGTTCAAGTCCCAGTCTCAGTCCTCAAAATTTATATCCTGTATCTATAGAAAACAGTAGCCTTGTACATTTGCTCGTTTTACTCAGTGTCATGTCCTCAAAGTTTACTCATGTTGCAGCATGCCTCAACCTCTCTTTTTCCTGGATAATATTTATATAGTTAGACACATTTTATTTATCCATTTGTTCTGCTGAATCTCTGAGGGAAATACTTCCATGTTGGCTGTATTTACTGTCACTGTCTTGAAGTATCTGGGTCCTCTCGTGTGTTCTTTTACTGTTAGGGACTCATGTTATGTTTCCTTCCCTGGGGCCCATTCATGTGCTGAACTCCTCACTGTGTGATATTTTGGACACTGATCTTCTGGAAAGAGGTTACAGTTTGTTGAAGTCCCAACAGTGGGCTCTTCTGATAACATTAGTTCCCTCATAGAGAGGTACTCGAATGATTTCTTCTTTGGACCACTTTCCATGTTCTTTCCAGCTTTCATAACACAAGGAAAGAGTATGTTGTTGAATGTGAAGAGACTTCGGATCCCTTTCCCTGTCTACCACTACACAGAGCAGGGAGTGTGGTGCACACATGGGGCTGCTCTGCCGTCGCTCTTGGGGGCTCTACATAGGACTCGTGTTGATTGGGGAAAGCCCCCATTGTGTGATCTATAGGGAGACTGTTGTCAGTGCTGACGGAGAGGACAGACAAGATCTGTATCCTGGAGACTTTGTGAAACTGGAAGGCCTTGCTGGAGGGGCTGATGCCTCAGCCAGGGTGCCCCGTGTGCTGTGGAATATGTGTGCATTTCACTTTAACTCGGTGTCTGGGAGTCCTTCAAAGCAAGCTTTATCTTCTTTATTTTAGGTTATTTGTTTTCATACAGGTCTCACGATGTAGCCCAAACTGGCACTGAGCTTGTAATCCTTCCCTGCCTCAGCCTCGTGAGTGCTGGGATTACAGGTGTGAGCCACCACATCTGGCTTTGTTGATTCATTTTTAAACTTTTCTTTTTCTTTTTGCTTTTCTGTTGACTTTTGTATAATTACATTAAAAAAATCTCTAGAAGTCTTTGCTACGACTTGCTATAGTCTAGCTCATTCACCAGCATTCTTGAATACTAGAGAACCCCTTGCCATTGTGATAGTCCTACTATGTGATGTGCCTCTGTGTCCTTGGCATCCATGTGCATCAGCACTCACTGTGAGCCATTGGAGAGACACACATTATATTGTTGCCTCCTCTGGTGTGAGCCTCTGTGGGACTTAAGGCTGATAACATGTGTACATAGATGTATTGAGACATTGACACTGGGGCTTATTCCCAGTGTCCTAGTGTATCTACCTCATAGCTCTGGAGATTGCAAGGCTATAGCGGGTGGTTACATCTGGTGAAGTTCTTGGGCTAGAAGAAAAGTCAAAGGGCACATGGGAACAGGGCTTTGGAACCCTGTACACAGGGGTATCTGACTCTATAACAACTTGCTCTTGGAACGAATCCAGACCTAGAACAGGGACTTTAGTGTCTCTCTGTAAATCTTAGTTATAGTACTGAGGTTTGGCCTTGTGCTTGCTCTGCCGATACTACATTGTGCCTAATCACTTATTAAAGGCCCCGCCTCCCCACATTACCACGATGTCAATCATCAACTTCAACGCAGCTCTCAGAGTGGAGAAAATATATTGAAGCCATTGTACACAACTTCCTCACTGAGCCTCTTGCTCTACAGGGCCCCTGCTGCATAACGGTTGGCAGGAATGGGGGAATCCTGACTTTTGAGAATCCTAGCTTGTATGTAGATAAAGCATCATGTCCTGGACTGTGCACAGTGTTCCACTAGGAACAGCTTGTGACATACAGCAGGGTCTTGCTGCCCTCAAACTCCAAAGTCTGTAAAAAAAAAATATACAAGCTTTGGTCTGACCATCCAAGGCCAACAAGTCCACATCTGGACATGTGGGAGGCATTGATGACAACCGAGTCTCTGGAAGCTAAGGACATCTTAACTCTGATGTCTTCAGAGCCCAGCCCAGCACACCTTGAGCCCTCCTGCCCTCCTCTGTGGTCTGAGGGTGCATGCCTTTGCTTTGCCTTCTTAAGCCTGCTTTTACTGAAGTCTCCTTTGTCTGTCCTTTCTCTAATAAGATCAATGATTTTTCTGGTGATCCAGATTCAGTGGCACTGTCACTGCAGGATCAGCCACAAAACTGCATGTAGCTAAGTGTGGGCTCAGGTATCTATACTGAAAGCATATTGCACCGTGATGGACACTGCAGGAAAATGTCTGATAAAAATCGAGGTCCAACAGAGTCTGTCTGTTGGGTTGATTGTTTTTGATGGAACTGGGGTTGGATTTATTTTTTTTTCTTTTCTTTTTTTTTGGGTCCGGTTGTGCGGCCTGAACTCTAGGCCTGGGCGCTGTCCCTCAGCTCTTCAGCTCAAGGCTAGCGCTCTACCAATTGAGCCATAGCACCACTTCTGGCTGTTTCTGCTTATGTGGTGCTGAGGAATCGAACCCAGGGCCTCATGCATGTAAGGCAAGCACTCTACCACTGAGCCACCTTCCCAGCCCTGGATTCATTTTCATGGATTACATTGACTTCGTTATTTTAGGTCAGTGTTTGCCACTTGGCCCATTTCAGTTTTGCACAGTGTATACTTTACAGAATAGCTGGGTTCATTCTGAGCTCAGAGAATGTGTTCAGAGTGTGTGCACTTTCAAAGCCATGACCTTGGCCGAGGCCACAGAGGCTAGGCCCAGGTGGCTAACTAATTCATTCAACTCGATGAGAAAGAATTGATCTTCCACTTGTTAACTCGCCTCCCAGGATGACGACAGGATGGGATCGCTTGTGTAGATGAGCAGAATCACATGCTACTTATGACCTTAGGACGGTGCTCCCGATAATGATGCGATCAGAGAGGAAGTGCTGGGTGCACAACGTCGTGAGCTTTGGGACTCAATCAGTCTTGGACAAGGAATTAGGCAAGGGGAATCCTGTATTTATTTTCTGCAACCTGCCAGTTCCTCGCTCAGCACTCGCATGGCGGGTACTATTCAAAGTGCTGGGTTTTCTTGTTGCCAAGTACTAAGAAGGACAGAAAGGCAAGAACATGGAACTTTATTCTAGCTTGAAGGGAGGAAAGAAAAGCTTGAATTACTCAGACTCAAACCAAGGAATGTAGTGACAGCACAGCAGAGAGTAGCACTGACAAGCTAGTGCCATCAGACTCCAAACGCCACGGCTGACACGTTAACACACACGATGCCTCCTGCCCTCCTCCCTCTCTGCTTCTCCACAGCTGTGATTGCCCTTGTTACCAATGCATGTGGGCCTGGGGCCACATCCCTTTAATCTCAGCACTCAGGAAGCTGAAGCAGCAGGATGTAGAGTTGGAGAATAGCTTGAGCTATCTGACAAGACTCTGTCTCAAAACCCAAACAAAACAGAAATACTGGTGTTCCTTGTTCTGTAAGTATCTGAGATTTTTCTGAATGCTTTTAGCACAAAATGCACTCCCGATGGGAGTATAGCATACCTCATCTTTCACCTGATGACTTTTCTCAGTAATAGGGTTTATATCTTAGAGCAACTTTAGCTTTATAGCGAAATATTGAGTGGAAAGCACAAAGACTTCTCTACCCCTCTTACCTGTTCCTCCATTCCATCTTTCGTCACCAGAGCAGCGCGGTTTTACACTCTGTGAACCTGGTGAAGGAGATGTCAGAGTGCATTGTCTCCAACACTCTCACCGAGTTTTCCCCAAGGGCCCTGGAAGCTATGGCCCTCTCTATCAGTCACCATTCAGCCCTAAGAAGGAAGGCAGATGAAGGCCAGACTGAGGCTCAGACTGAGTGCCATCCTGAAATTAATGGTAGCAGTGGTTTGTCATGGAGTTTCTGTGTGTACATGTGCACACTCAGGTGTGAGTGTGTCCCGATGCAGTTTCAACACGTGTGTAGCCATCACCATAGTGAGGTGGGTGTGGTCTGTCACAGCAATCCTTCCTCTTTCAGCACTGTCAACCTTCCCAACCTCCCTTCTGCCATCCTTCCCAAGGCCTGTCAACACTCATCTGTTGGACATGTCTGCGATGTTTCAGAGCTGTGAGCATGTGAGGAGTGGATATGACATAATGAGCTGGCCCTTATGTTCCCTGTAGCTGGACAGTAGCTGCTTAGGAGACGCATGGTGATGGCATTCATATGGTGTGCTGAGTGCCACTGTCTCATTGGAGAACGGAGATAAAGTGGAGCACAATGTGTATGAAGTTTTTGAAGTGCTCAGGACTGGGTGCCGGTGGCTCACACTTGTAATCTAGCTACTCAGGAAGCTGAGATGTGAGGATCACAGTTTGAAGCCAGCCCAGGCAGGAAAATCCGTGAGACTCTGACCTCCAATGAACTACTAAGAAAAAGCCAGAGATGGCGCCGTGGCTCAAGTGGTAGAGTGCGAGCTTTGAGCATGGAGAGGCTCAGGGACAGAACCCAGGCCCTGAGTTCAAATCTCAGGACTGCCAAAAAACCAAAGTGCTCAGAGCCTGGTAGCTCCCTCGCTGTGCTGACTCTGAAGCCCACTGGTTGAAGGGCCACAGCAGACACTAAGTGCTTTTGTGCTTTCTCTCTAGGTGACGGTGGATACGGCAGCAGTGACGACCCTGGATCTGGTGGGTGTCTGTGCTTTAGAGTTTCTGGTAGGAACTAGGCGGAGAACATGTACTGGCCCTTTCCGGTTGCAGACTTGATCTCCCTTCTTTTCCTCTGCATGTTTCTGTGTTAGTTTTTCACCACTATGGCCAAATACCTGAAATTATCAACTACAAAGGAGGAAAGAGCTGGGCATTGGTGACTCACGCCTATAATTCTCCCTATTCAAGAGGCTGAAATCTAAGGATTGTAGTTTAAAATCAGTCCAGGCAGGAAGTTGGTGAGACACCTCCGATTAACCATCCACAAAAAGCCGGAAGTGGAGCTGTGACTCAAGCAGTAGAGCACTAGCCCTGAATGAAAACACTGAGAGATAATGCTAGGTCCTGAGTTCAAACCCTAGTACCCGCACAAAAAAGGAGGAAGGATATATTTTTGCTCATGGTTTCAGAGCTTTTGGGTCATGATTACCCTATTGCCTTTGGGCCTGGGATGAAGAAGCCCATGGTAGAGACTACTGAGACCCATAGCACGGAGGAGCAGTTATTTGAGGGAACTGGCATGAAGATCTAGTTCCCAGGCTGAGGTGGCCACTGGGGAGTCCGCTATCCCCAGATCCTGTTGTCTCGGGGGCCTCAGTAAGAGGAAGGCCATGCCCTTTCGCCCTTCCTCCAAATGGAAGTTTTTACAGAAGACCAGAAGCACTTGGCAAATCCAAGGGGCACTGTGCCATAGTCATGTCTTGACTATGTGGCACACCCGTCTCGTGCGGGCTCGGGGTGTGATGGGTCTCTAAACCAGCTTAGCCCAGGGCTAAAGCAAAGCAGAGTCCTGGGCTGAGCCTTGTGTTACTGTGTCTTTGTGCTCAACTCTTGTCAACTTTCCCTGTTGTTCTAGGCTCAGGCATGTCTGCAGAGACTGGCACCATCGCAGGAGTGGCCAGCGCCTTGGCCATGGCCCTGATTGGGGCAGTGTCCAGCTACATCTCCTACCAGCAGAAGAAGTTCTGTTTCAGCATTCAGCGTAAGTGCGGCTGAGCTGGGAAAGGGGCTTGGGCGGCCAACCCCCTTCCACAGAGAGCAGCGTGTAAGCAGGCTTCCAGGGCCTGGGTATGGGAGAGCTGTTTAGGAAATCCTTAGGGGAAAATGTGGGCTGAACTAAAATGTATAACAGCCTCAAAGAACAGATGGAGCCAGATGAGGCGACTCTTTGCTTCAGGTGCCCAGTTCCCAGAGGCCCAATGTCTGTGAGGACAAAGCTTGCTGGCCAGTATGATGTCTTCTTCTCCTAGTGTGGGAGGAACCATGGGATCCCTGGAGCCACAGGTCTCTCCTAACAGTGCCTGCTTTTGTGACCACAGGACTGTGGTCTCTGTGGGTGTCTTAGTCATGGTAGCAAGTGCCTTCAAGCAAGCCAGAGCTCTTGGGTTGGTGGCAATGCCCCCTTTCTGGTTCTGATCTCTTGTAAGGTCAGTGCTTGAACTAGATACTTTAAAATGAAGGGAATCATGAATTGTTTGAAGGAGTGGAAATGTAAGCAAAGCAACAGACTGTGGCTTTTGTCCCCACTAGACTTGGAAGATTGGTGGTGTTTTAGACTCTGGGCATGGGTGGGGAGTTTAAGGGTGAATTAAACTGTTGTAGAGTGACACCGGGGAGCCCCCGACTTGGCTATCATATAGGAACAGGAGCGCTTAGTGCTATCCATCACCCCCACTTCAAAAGCAAAACGAGAACACTGCTACATTTGAAGAGAGGGCCGAGTTTAGGAAGAAGAGGTGTCGGGACAGTTTGGTGTCAGTGTCCTGGTCTGGGCCTAGAATGAGGAGCAAGGAGGAAGAGGAAGATAGCTGTAAGCCCCTATCTCCCATCTTGTTCTGGCACCTTTGAAAGAAGAAGAGATCACAGCAGAGTAGAGGCAGCTTCTGTCCCCAAGGCCATCAGTGCTCCAGCAGGTGGGTTTGCTCCACTGCCATGGCCTTCCCTGTGGCCAGGGACTGTCCCTATCTTGGGGACTGTGAGCAGGGGGAGAGGCCCTGAGCCAGGGCTTTGAGAAGGAGAGCTGTCTGCTGGCCAGAGAAAGACTAAGAGTCTGATGAGTAGCTCACTCTTCAAAAAGGTCACACTTGGGTTAACCTGTGCTGTAGGACAAAGTGGGAAATGGAGAGGACGAGATAGAGTCTGTTTGACCAGCTATACCAATCACAACCAAAGCACTGCCTACCAAGTAACTTGATTAATTTTGTAACTGTCACATATGCAGTGATGTGCTCATAGCCATACTTAGAGTGTAGGTCTTTTTTAGCCAGAAGCACATAGGCACATTTGTGTATGTGTGTGTGTGTGTGTATATGTGTGTGTGTGTGTGTGTGTGTGGGAGAGAGAGAGAGAGAGAGAGAGAGAGAGAGAGAGAGAAGGAGGGAGGGAAGGAAGGGAGGGAAGGGAGGTAGGGAGGGAGAGAGCGTGAACATAGGATTCAGTATCTGAGACTTCTTCTTTGGCTGGTGCTCTGCCACCTGGAGCCATACCTCTAACCCCTGGACACATTTTCATCTGGCCATTTCCTTACCCATGTAATTGGGAAGCAAGTTGGAAATTGGCCACTTGTGCTTGGGCTTGGGTCTTAGTCATGAAGTGGGTGTGAGCAGTTCAGACTATAAGCCCCAAATGTAGGAGTCAGCAGGTTCCTAGGTAAGGTTTTCCAAACAAACCAAGTACATAATCTTGAAACATCCACATCTGCAAAGACCCTTTCCCCAGAGAAGGTCACCTTCACAGCTTCCAGGGACACAAAAAGCCACACAAAAGGCCTGGTGAGGTTTCACAAACCAAAGAGGCCACCATGACACAGACAGGGTTAGCAGGAGAGCCTGGGCATGGGCGTCATCTGGCTCAGCTGCTTTGTCAACAAGGCACCGAATGACATAAACCCCTCAACTCTACGCTGCACACAGGACTCTTAGGAGTTTTCAAACTTGATTCCTGCAACTTTGGGATTTCCACAAAACCAGGTTTCTACATTGTGCCAAGGCCCTGTAGCAGATAATGGTTGTCTCCATGCTTGGAGACACACACCTCAGAGCAGGCGCCCTGGGATCTGATGAACTTTGCTCAGGTCCCTTCTCTCAGAGCCCAAGCTTGTGATAGTGTCCCCACTAGAGGATAAAGGGGCTCAGGTACATAGGTCAAGGTCAAGGTGGACCCTGACTGGTCACAGCTACAAAGGTCAAGCTTAGCACCCTTCACACAGATCATTCACACCCAGGGCCCGTGTCTTCAGAGCTGCGCCCGTGGGTGCAAAGCCAGCCTCATGTGTCAGTCTCGAACAGGCAGGGCAGCATATAGCTGAGAGGACTTGTGTTGTACAGACAGGGTGGTCCATCTGGGCTTTCTCCCACTGGGACCTCAGCTCCCTTCTGTCTCTGGACAAATCAGATGATCAGACAAAGCCAATGATGGCTTAAGGCCACTTAGGTACCAGTAGGAAGAGAGGAGAAAAAGGTTCATTTCCAAAGCTCCAAATAAACATCTCAGTGGGACTTTTTTTGCCTCAGGGTGGGGGGGCACTCAGGTTCAAGGAGCCCCATCATTTTTCCACTTGTCTCCCCCAGCAGACGGGTGTGAGGATTTGCAAGTTGAATGAACAGGCAAAGCACTCTGGCTCCACAGAGGCCTGGCCCATGCAGGAAATCCCGTGCCTTCCCTTTTACAACCACACCTGCCATGCCTCCCTTTTACCACTGCTCTGTCCAGGCCCACACCCTTCTTTCTGCCTTCACCCTGCTGGATGGTTTCATCTACATCCTCTTCATCATCTCTCTTATAGTTTAGTGTCTTCCAGGGTACCATGTTTAAAAGTGCCTAAGCTCTGAGCTTGGCATTAGTAAGCCATTGAGGTTTGGCTCGTGTTTGTCTCCAGGGAGTCTCTCCAACAGCCAGTGTCCCTTCCTGGTACCCAATTCTTCCCAGGGATGGCCTTTGCTATTCTTCCAGGCCTCGGGGAGCCCCACCCACGGAGCCTTCCAGCCACTCAGCCAGTGGCCACCTCAGCAGTGCTTCTTTGTGTTGCCACAGCGCCCCCTGCTGATCTCACTCAAGCCTGTGGGGCCAAATTGGTCAGTTGCTTTCTCTGTAGGTGCCCAGACTCCAACCCCACATTCCTTTGAGCTTTCTGTTCCATGGGGGCTACTGTGGGTACTTTGTGCACCGGTGACTTTCTTGCACCTCATCCAGGTTTGCAGCCGGAAGGGCCAAGGGCATGTCTGTGCAGGAGGTTAAGCTCATGAGCAGTCGGGGAGAGACTTCCTTCCCCTCCCTGTGATTCCGCTGAGCCTCTGCCTCGAGTCAGCCTTGGCCTGTAGCACCTGCAGATCAGGAAGGGCCAAGGAAGAACCCCCCAGAGAAACGGCCGGTGGCTGGTAGGAGGACCTGTCTCCTCCGCTGTGGCCCTGTGATGCTCTCAGCCTCTGTTGCTAGCAAAGAGGCCCCCACTTAGGCGACCCTGGACCTCCGTGTCTGCTCTCCGTGCCAAGGGTCAGTGCCTCTCACATAAAGCCCAAGAGGTTTGTTGCCTGGAGCTGAGTTCTTACTTCTGGTTCTAAGCTTCGTGTGTTGCCTTCAGATGCAGCAGAAGGTCAAGGTAACAACGTGCTTGGACTTCCTCACGCTCCTTGTGCTTTGGCCTTGGACATCTCATTATCCATCCCCTGGCCCCTCTTCCCAGCCGCGCTTTCTCATCGCTTATTGTCCCATCTCCCTTTCCTGGCACTCCCCAATTTGGCTGCCACCCCCAACCATCTTTAGCTCTCGCTGATACATGTGTGAGTATGCCACCTGCTAGACTGTGTGTCCCCAGACCCAAGGTGGCTGCTGTTGGGGCTAGGGACTCAGGGGAGTGAAGGGGGGCCGTCACATGTCTGCTGGTAGTCATCTCTGAACAAGAAAGCCATCTTGGCAGTGAGTGGGAGGCCTAAGGCCTTCAAGTACCGGCTCATCATCTGCCTGGCTTTGCACTGGAGCGGGGGTGTGTGGCAATCACCCTGGCCAAACAGTAACGCCAGCATTTTTCATGGACCCATCTGACTTCCATCTGGAGACCAGCGATCACAAGGGAAGGCCAGTCTGTAGCCCAGGATGGCCAACTGGCTTGAGCTGGTGCCTGGTCAGTGTGGATCAGTTAAGAGCTAACACCCGCCCCGGCCACCCCCACTTCCCATAGGCCCCAGGTTACTTACCAAGGGAGAACATAAAGATAGATTCTTGGCTCTGTTTAGCAGATGCAGGGCGGGGCCAGTCCAAGCCTGGATCATAAAGCAGAGCAGAGAGCAGCTTGGGTGGGGATCCCAGTTCTCCATGCTGCCAGGAGAAGCCAGTTGGCCTGCCTGAGCAGGTGCTGCCTGAGAGGCCGTATGCTAGCAGAAGGCTTTGTTGGCATGTCCAAAGTGAGCCCCGTGTAGCCATCTACCATCACTGCCCTGCCTCCATCAGTCACTCCTGAAACACTTGGCTCCCTTCCACCTACCCAGCACCTGGGCCACATGTGGCCCCGTAGCTTTGTGGTGAGCCTTGCCGTGCAGTGACTTCTCTTGTGGGCGGAGCTGAGCAGCTAGTGTGATCATAGAGGTGCAGGGGGAAGTCTCTTGTCCCTCGCTAACAGGCCTTTGCCTTTTGCAGAGAATCTTAATGCGGACTATGTGAAGGGGGAGAATCTGGAAGCCGTTGTGTGTGAGGAGCCCCAAGGTAAGAACTTTGTGATCACTGTCCCTTGCCAAACGAGTTCCAGTCGGTGGCTTCAAAATACAGCAGAGGTGGATTTGCGAAGCAAGGGAGCTCAGGAGTGTCTGCTTCTAGAAGGGTCAGCAGAGTTGGCATTTACCCAGGGTACCAAACTGTTTCCCTGATCAGTCAAAAAGCTTAGGAACCTGGAGTGCAGTCAGACCTCTGTGGTGCTAGGTCCATGGCTTCTGGGTACTGTTGCTGCTCAGCCTCTGCTCTTGCTTTGCCTGAGCTAGACCCCCAAACATCTCTACTCCGTGGTAACAGAAAAGATTGCCACCCTGGGCATGTTCACACACAGTTGTGTGATAGCTTCTCAATGGAATCTGTAGCCATTTGATGTGAAATCACCAAACACTGCATGGCACTCACTTGCTTCAAACACTAACCGAGGCTTGGTCAGAACCTGGAGTGACCCATCTCTCCAGAAAGACACAACCTGTGCAGACCAGCAGGTGACTTCCATCCACGGAGACTGGAATGAATACACAGGGAGACAGGAACAGCCTACGTGCATAACATGATCAGAGCAGGAGGATAGCAGTGGGGAGGGGGGGGCGACAGGGAGCTCCAGGATAACTTGGCCCTGTGTACCACATAATGGGCAAGAAGATCACAAAGGGAAACTTAGCCACGGAATGAGTGCCACCCCGGCTCAGTCAGTGCTGGATTGAGTACTTTAGTTACAGTAAGCCAACAGTCCACATGGGAGCATTCCCAACGTCCACATGAAGAAGCAGAGGCTGAGCTTTTGCAGAGCCTGTGCATCTTCTCCATTTGTCCTGCACCCAATCCTAATGCAGGGAGTGGGACCCAGAGGGATGGGCTGAGCTGCTCCAGCTCTGGCACAACATGCAGAGACCCTGAATTGGGAGCTTGGTTGTCTGTTCTTTCTGTGCAGGATGGAGGCGAGCCCCTCCTCACAGAAATCTTTTTCTTTCCCTAGTGAAATATTCAACTCTGCAAACACAATCTGCACAGCCGCCGCCACCGGAGCTGCCGCGGATCTGAAGGGAGGCCTGGCTCAGCAGCGCGCATGCGCGCGCGCCCCAGCTCTTGATTTCCTTTCTAAGCTTCCCATGTCATTGCCTTTTCATTGTTCTGAGTTTCCTGGACAAGCTTGGGTGTTCTTGAGAGTGATTTCTGTGCCCTACCCCGGAGGGCAGGGCACTCACTCTGCCACAGGTACCTTGAAGAGACTTGGTGCTGAGACTGGAGACCTGGCTCCAGATCTCCAGTACTGGAAGCTTCTGAGGCAGCCTGCTCCGGCCTTAGTGTAGGGAGGGTGGGGGGTGGGGGAGAACTGGAGTGAGAATGAGGAGAGCAGTGTCAAAGGAGAGCCTTTCTGCACACTGGAGCTGCTCACAGTGGCAAGAGTACCAACAGGCAGCCTCTGCCAGTGACCCCTGAGGGTTTGAGGAGAGCCCAGTTAGTGCCTCTTCAATTGGAGCCCCTTCAATGGTCAAATGAACACCAAGCAACACGCACACACATGCACGTGCGTGCGTGCACGCACACGCGCGCACACACACACACACACACACACACACACGGGAGGGGGGGAGGGGGAAGGGACACTGGTTTTATTTTGGCCCTTCCAATTCCCGCTTCTATATTGCTGGGCTTCCAGAGAGCTGGTCCAGGTGGAGGCTTTTCAGTGGTTTTAAGGGCAAGTATGCATCTGATATTCTTCCCTGGAGACTTTAGGGACTAAGGAAGTTGGCTGCTGTAACTTGTGGAGCTCCCACTGGATTTCACAGGAGCTGGGGTGACTACAGGCCAGCCTGGGTAAGAGATCTTAGCAATCATTTTTTGCATTTGACAAGAGTTTTAGATTAGGACAGTGTGCCACCCCTACTCCATCTGCAATGTTTTTTTGGGGCAGCAGCACTACAGGTAGGGAGAATATCTGCAGCATGTGTGATCTGAAATGGGAGGTAAGGGTGGGGTGGGGGAGGGAGGGATGCTGGATTAATCAAGTGGAATGCCACTGCCTTTGTAGCTCTGTATTTGTCTTCCTTGTCTGCTTTGATGAAGAGTCCTCGGACCTTGTTCTCCAGGGGAAAATTAAACTTGGGAACCCAAGGAGTGGCCCAGATCTACCAGGTAGCACCTGGTTAGGGGGAAGCAGAGCCGGCTTCCTAGGTTCCTTTGGCCTTTAACCCCAGTGAGCTGAGCACTTGGAGACTGAACTTGAATCTAGAACCTGTGGGAACTAATAGTTTGCCATTTCAAAAAACACTTGTGAAAGCAGGAGGGGCACCCCTGGGTGAGCAAGATCCTCTTTGCAAAATTCAAAGGATTTTCTGGACTGCATGCTCACCTACCCCACACATCCTACAAGCTGCATAGGCTTCCTCACACCTGCTGTGCTAGGATGGGAAAACTCCCATTTTTTAAGGAAACGTTCGAAACCTAGCAGTGAAACATTGAAATTCTAATGTCAAATACAAGCTTGCAGTGTGGCCTCTGCTTTCCAAGCGTGCTCATGGTGTAGGGTGCAAGGGTGGTACCAGGTGTCCAGGTGGCTGTGCACCTGTGGGCTCGGATGCACCCCTTGTCTTGTTTGATCACTGATACCACGCACACCTGCACTGTGGATCTGAGCGGGAAATGTGGCCTCAGGAAGACCCTGTGGTTCTTTAAGAAGTGAACTAATGTGCTGGGGCGTAGCACAGCAGCAAAGCACTTGCCTAGCAAGTGCAACGTTCTGATTTGATTCTCCATACCAAAAAAGAAAAAGACCCCAAAAAATCCAAATCAGTTAAAAAAAAGAAGTGAATCCAGAATTCCCACTGTCACCCAGGTTCCCAACTGCTTTGTGATAACAGACGAACAAAAAGCAAAGGGGAAATGTCTCCAGTGCTTATGTTTTACAACCCATAGACATGAGGGACTTTTTCTCTTGTTCTAAAGAATACCTGGATATTCTGTCAGAAATAAAATTTGGGATTTCTTTTGAAAAGAAGTGAACTAGCAGCCCCCCTACCCCGCTGGCTGATTGTTGCAAGGTTGATGTCGCCCTAACACGGAGTTCATCAGGAGATGACGGCTTCACACCTTGCCTAGTTGCTAGGCTAAAGGACGCTGTGAAGTTTGTTGCCATCTCTGGCTTCTTACCACCTACACAGCAATTACCCACTTTACCTTGCTGGTGAGGCCCATGTGGTGACAAAGGCCTTGTACCCTGCAGCCATACTGTAAAATACATGTTCTGTGTGAAGTCCTTTTCTCAATAGCAGTGACTTCAGTGAAAAGAACACCAATTTGCACTCCCTTAGCTACTTCCGTGCCTTCTGCACAAAGCCCTTTGCCATAAAACTCATCACTGGCCCACAGGTACTAGCTCAGAGGGCCTGGACAGGCCTTGGCAGGCCCTCAGCCTTCTATTCACAGTCTCACCCCAGGGACTGGCCTTTGCCTTCCCACCAGTATGTTACATTTGCTTGGAGACTGGGGCCTGCAGAAGTCTTGGGGACAGTTCTTGTAATTGTGTCCATCAGAAGGTGATGGTAGCCAGCTCTGGCCTGTCCCAGGCAATAGGAGAGAGACAGCCAACTCGAAGATCTAATCTCTCTACTAGCCTAACTGGCAGGGAGAATTTTTTAAAAGGTCAGCATTTACGGTATCAGCTATGAGATCATGAGCGAGGTGATAGAGCTCTCAGCCAAGAGAGCCCGAAGGCAGGTGACTTGGGGGGGTACAT
The DNA here is from genome assembly GCF_000151885.1 of Dipodomys ordii. Taxonomy (NCBI): domain Eukaryota; kingdom Metazoa; phylum Chordata; class Mammalia; order Rodentia; family Heteromyidae; genus Dipodomys; species Dipodomys ordii. The sequence continues at coordinate 1,349,842 of NW_012267305.1, forward strand.
CCTGGTGTGGGACAGGCCCATGCCTCGCTCCTTAGGTTAGTGTTAGTACCAGCTCTGTGAAGAAAGTGCTGGAGACTACAAGAATGCCCTGTCCATCTTTTCTGTGAGATGTCCACGTGTAAATTGTAAACTGTCTCATGTTTGCATTAAAGAAAATGCAACCCCACAGATCCTGGTCTTCACATGGTGTTAAGGTACATCCTGTCAAATGAGGCTGTCCAGCTTTGCCCGCACTTGTGTACGAAGTGGTGCTCATTCATCCCTTCCTCCCAAGATAACACTTCTTGCACTTAGCCCATCCATCAAGTATCTAAGCTTTGTCCTCAGAGCAAGCTGGGAACCGACATAGCTTCTAGTTATGTGCAGCTGTTTCAGGCAGAGAAACCTGGGCACAAAAAGGGCCCGGCTTGTACTGAAATAGCATCAAATCCTCAAACCCAACCAAAGCCACCCTGTCAGTCCTGGGCAGTTCTTTCCAGCTCGTCATGGCCTGGCCTCACCCAGTAGGCTTTTCAGCCTTTTACCTCTGCTGTCCCGGCCGGGGTGGCTGGCTGGGCGGTGGCCAAACATGCATCTCTGCCCCTAACACTGAGTCTCTTGCTCACTCTGCAGTGACTCATGTGGAGAAGATTAGCAATCCTGCATCCTTAGGTTCGGGGGAGCCTCAGGGGATGTGAGGATATCATCCAGGCCTTTACATCTCCGAAAGACTACACAGTAGACACCAGAGACTAGACCTGGCAAGGGTCCAAGAGCATTGTGTATGCGCTCGAAGGTCCCAAGTGCTGTTACTTGGGTGTCTCCAGCTGTCCTCAAGGTTACAGTTGAGGGGCATTGCAGATTTGTTTTGTTTTTTGTCGGTCATGAGGCTTGAACTTTGGGCCTGGGCGCTGTCCTTCAGCTCTTCAGCTCAAGGTGAGTGCTCTGCCACTTGAGCCCCAGCACCACTTTTGGTTTTCTGGTGGTTCACTGTAGATAAGAGTCTCACGGACTTTCCTGCCTCGGCTGGCTTTGAATTGTGATTCTCAAGATCTCAGCCTCCTGAGTAGCTAGGATTACAGGTGTGAGCCACTGGTGCCCAGCAGAGGGATATTACAGATTTAAAATCAGACCACTGATTAGTTCCTGCCTGCACGATTCATAAAAATGTACATCTGTCATTTCGTAAATGAATTAAATCACACACACGGGCACTTCACATATACCAGTTGTGGTTGGCACGTAGTAAACATTTAGTACATGTTACATATTACTCATTTTCCTCCAGGGAAGATCCTAATGAAATAACTTTAAAAAGAGAGACAACAAAAAGGCCAGGAAGGTAACATATTATACTTTTTCATTAGAGATTGAAATACAGTGCATCAGATGGGGCAAATACGATATTGTACCAGATTTTTAGAAACCTGAACCTTAAAGGTTTTTACATTCTAGTACACTTAAATAAAACAACAACAAAAAAGAATTTATCTTAGATAACAAAACTATACTTCAAGTTCTTTTAGAAACACTTCTGTGCTAGGAACATACAAAGGGAAGTGCTCTGTTGTGCTTAAAGTTGACAGTTTCTAGGGACCCTGCTGGTGGAGATCCCCAGGTGAGGGAGAATACGGCCAGATCAGGCGCCAGCTTCCATCCACCAGCACCAGAATACCTCACCACAGAGCAAACTGCATGGGCTCTCTGGGACTGTCAAAACATCTGGTCTAGACTACATTTAATTGTCCTAGTGTAGTTGGGAGACTAAAGGATATTGCTAGGGAAAAAAAATCACTTAAAAAATCAATGTACCAATGAGTACTTGTTTATCCATTTGTTATGCTTATTGTTGCCGTTTGGAGAGGACAAGATTCTGCTACGTAGCTCAGGCTGGCCTGGAACTCAGTATCCTCCCATTTCTATCTGCTGAGTGCTGGCATTACAGGTATGCGTCATTATGCCTGGTGTTTATCCATTCATAAACTATATTTCTAGGTATGTTTGGACCATAAATCAAAAAGCTACTGTGGATTAAACTATGGTTTAGAAACAAATCCCCCAGGTGATAAAAATGGAGAATTGATTTTAGGTTATCAAACAACCTTGAATAAATATGTCTAGTATCTTATAGAAGGATAATCTTCTATAAGACTCAGAAGGTTCCAAGTTGAAAAAACATCTATTCTCTACACATTTGGCTGTAGAAAATTTCTTTAAGAATATATTTTCAAAAATAAGGTCAATATGTAGGACTTTGCATGACATCCAGTGATTTGACCCCGAGCAGGGAAGACACAATGCAGCTGGACCCCCGTGAACCTCTGGGGCACGTGTGGCTCTGGGGGCAAGCTCGCCTGTCTTGAAGGAGCTAAGAGTTGACAGGAAATTCACTCCAGCAAAGACTGATGCAGTGGCAGAGCTCAAAGTCATTGGATGAAGGTGCAAAACCGCAGGAGGCCCGAGTGGCCATGGCTGGCTCAGAACCAAGGAAAGGGAGTGCTCTACATTTCCAAAGCAGAGCCTTGGCACAGTGGCTGCTTAATCATGGACAGCAGCCACATGTCAATCAAGTGAGGTGGGCGGGCCAGGCATAGAACAGGTGGAATCAGACTTGCTTTGATACAAATGCCTGCTATCTTAGGGGTGGGAGGGTACCAGGTTCTGGTGCCCCAGAACAACTGACACACCTTGCTCATGAAAGGAATTGTCTCCAAGGGAGGCCAGCACCTGTGCAGAAGCCCGAGTCCTCAGTTGACCCACAGAAAAGCCAGAGGACTGAGCACACCTAGTCCGTGCCATCCTGAGGGAACTCGGGGCCACCTCAGGAGACAAGTACCAGACTTAGTCTGAGGGCAATCACGCATGGCCATTCAAATGACCATATCTCATGTCTTGTTTCCAATGTACCACATAAAAGCTAGCATGATGTGAGTTGGGAAAGAATTTCTCACACAGTACAGTTAAGCAGATACCACCTCAGGTGACTGACTATTCTAAACATAAAAAAAAGGACATAGGAAAATAAAGGTATGTTTCTCTTTTAAAAAATACCTTATATGTACACAACAGTAATTGGTACTGGAAGACCCCTGGCATGAAGAGAATTGTCGAGTCGATGGTGATGGTCTGTTTCCTCCAAAGGTTTCATTTACACACACTTTGCAAATTGTGGCAAAAAGCTGAGGGAAGCCACCGGCTGGCAATGTGGTCTTAAAGTGAATGGTTCATTTCAAAGGGAGGACTGAAGGTGGAAAGGAGTAATGTGAGTTGTTAAGCATTGCATTCCCTCTAGCTCCCCCCTGAGCTGCCTGCACAGCACAAGGTGGCTCGGGGTGGGTGTGACAGGCAGTTCTCTGTGGGACTGCTGACAGGAGGGGAAACAGACTGTTCACGACACAAAATGCACTTACCCACGCGAGAGCTGTCACCTAGCCACACAAATGGTCCCTGGGCCTAATCCTAAGATAAGATCACAAGCTACAGCCAGAACAGCAACGGCCAGGCCCTGAGCCACTGGGAAGACGATAAAGCAGCAGGATGGCCCAAGACCCTGGCTCTGCCCATCAGACCGAGGTGTGGACAGGAGTGGCTGAATGAGAAGGGGAGGATCCTCGTTCAGAAGAGGATGAGACAGCGCGTGCGGCCACTTCCCGTTGTAGATCCTCTACCCGCTTCTGTAGCTCAGCCTTCACGGCCAGCAGCTCCTTCAGATTCTGGTGAATTGGCATCTGATGGCAAGCAGACACAAGGCTGTGTTAGCAGCTGCTGGGACCCATTTATATCACCAATCTTCCACCAAGTCCATGGGCCCCAGGGACAGGCCAGGCCTTTCTCATTGTCTCTCTCTTTCTGTCTTTCTCTTTTTCAGCCTTTCTCTCTGTCTCTCTCAGTCAGTCAGTCAGTCAGTCTGTCTGTCTGTCTGTCAGTCCTGGGGCTTGAACTCAAGGCCGGGGCACTGTCCCTGAGCTTTCTTAAAACTCAAGATTAGCACTCTACCACTTGAACCACAGCTACACTTCTCGCTTTTTGCTGGTTCATAGGAAATAAAGTCTCACAGACATTCCCGCTCAGGCTGGCTTCAAACCACAATTCTCACATCACAGCCTCCTGAGTAGCTAGGATTACAGGCTTGTGTCACCTGTGCTGGGCTACCCCCTGCTCTCTTTTGTGCAGCTCTTAGGCTCGGGGGAAGTCACAATGCATGCAAAGTGTACATGTAGCCCCACCTGTACTATCTCTGCGGGTGCAGTGTTTTTAAATAGTGGCACCAAGTGACAACAGTTTGGCTAAGTCAGCACTCTACAGATTAAAGAGTTTTGTTCACTGGCATCAGCTAGAGCAGGAGCTGGCAGACACCCTTGGGGTGGGCACCTCCCTGGGGAGATCAGCCACTTGTTCCTTAACATGATGCAGCACTGCGTGCAGTTACCTTTTAAGCCCACAACTGAGGGCAATAACAAAATGAGATTCACCCGCCACCACAGCATTTATAGGAACCAGTTGATGAGCTCACAAGAGCTGCTCCACACCTACCAGGCCCAGCCAGCCAATAGCCTGGGGGTGAGGATGAGCATGGAGGGAGAATCCTAGTTGGGGAGACTTGTCTCACCCCCATCCACTTTGCACAGCAGCTGGGGCCTGAGTCTCCAGCAGAACATGCCTGTCATCATGTGACAACCTCCAGTGGCTCCTCCCCCTGCCCTGACAGTACGGTCTGACCTTGGTCTCTAAGCCCCAGCTCATCTCTCACCAAGTCTAGTCTCTGCTTCCTCAAACACTTAGAACTGCACCATCATGAATGCCACTGGTGACCCATCCTCCTGGAGGGTCAACAAGACAGCAAGAGCACCAGGCAGAGGAGGAAGGACTAAGCGAAGGCAGCAGGTACCTCCAACACAAAAGGTGCTTGGTACCCAGCATTGAGAAGGCTCAAAACAGCTGCACTTCAGGCCACAGGGAGGGGGACAATGATGTCAGGGTCTCCTAGCAAAGCCAAAGGCCATGGTGAGGTGAATCACAGCTGTGTGATTACTTTTAAATTCTAGCTGGTGTTTTTTCTTATCTGTGAGACCATTTCATTCCATGGACATAAGGGGACACTTTGTGATCAAGCTTCCATAACATACCACACACATACACATTCATGCACACACACATACAGATGTGCACATACACATACATTCATACATGCATATGTGCATGCACTTCCACATACCACATGTCCATCCATGTACACATGCATACACATGTGTTCTCTCTCTCTCTCTCTCTCTCTCTCTCTCTCTCACACACACACACACACACACACACACAAACACACAGTGCGGCCTCAGGAGCAGAGCATGTAAAGGAACACTGTTGTTCAAATGTACCACTGTCACCTTGCATCTGCAGTCTACTTTTGTGTATCTTTTTCAGGTAGCAGTTTCATTTGCCACCAAGCAGAGACACATCTGAAGGAATCACCAAACCCCGAAGCTTAAATACAGAACGAAGCTAGAGAAACCTATGCCATGAGTACCCATGCATGCTAGTCTGCAAGGCATAAGTCAAGAGGGCACCAGGTGGGTACCACTAGCCACCAGCCCACTCAGTCATGCTCTGAAGGATCCCGAGAGGGGGCATCTTTCAGCAGCGGATCTTGCCACCCTCCTCTCTGAGAAAGAAGGTTCGTGGACCTCCCCTGGCCTCTCTTCCCATCTTCCTCCCATCTTGCATCACCCGGACCACTATCTTGCATCAGCACACTTCCCTGACATACTGTGCACACATCCTCTTTCCCATCCATCTTAGTGTTGCCAGAGAGAATGTTCTAGAACACCCACCTGGTCCCGTTGTGTAAGTGCCCACTCACCCCTCTAGCATCAGCCCACTTTCCCCAACACATTGTGTGCCAGCACTTAGGAGGTATCTCCCATGTGTCAGTTGCATTTAGGGTAAAGCTGTGCACTGTGCTGAGAGAACACAAAAATGCGTACCAGACACTTGGTATGCACTCGTGTCACACTTGTATCCCTTGTGAGGTCTCAGTGAAGCTCTGGACCTTACTCCACATCAGGAGCTCATCACTGCCAGAGACAGAATTTGGTAGGGAGCATTCCGAAACTCCATGCACCAGGCAGCAAGATCCCAGGGGAGTTTTGGCTTCTCTGTGCTGTGTCCTTCCTGTGATCCCAGTCATCCTGCCAAAGCACACTCTGCTTACACATGACCCAATCTGTCCAGGTTTGCAAACATATTTCATGCAGGATGGAAGTTTTACAGAACATTTGGTCCCTGTCCTCACAAATCTGCAATGGAGAGGAAGCCAGTGGATCACAGCCGGTGGAGGGGCGGGGTGGGGGGGGAACCAAAGGTAGTCAGTTTTCATACTCTGCTAATGTTAAAGACATTCCAGAAAATATCTGGTCTTCTGAGCCACCTGGACAGCTAGGTGGTAAGTCTAAGTAATTTTAAATAAACCAGTGATTTCCTGGCACTCTATAATTCTCCCCTGTTACTAAAGAAGATCAAACAGAAGCTGCCCAAGAAAAAAAAAATTGAGCAAGTGCCTGCATAGGACAGTAATACATGAGAATAAGGAGGAAGCTGCTAGAAGCGGGGCCTGGTTTCAGTTCCCGAGTAAGGCTGAAGCGTACATGGGGAAGCATGTTTAGCATGCTGCACAATGTAACCGAAGTCAGACCTGGACTCCTATGTGGGAGAAAAAGAGACAACGGGTGGCAGGCAATGACAGACTTACATCTTGGGCCTAGTTCAGAGAGGAGGATGAGTGCTGGGCACAGCACTCATCACAAAGTTCAAGAAAATACTTCCTGAGATCCTAAAGGTGGCTTGGGTGACTTAAGAGAGCATAGAAGAAGCTGTGTGCAATAAAGCATCCAGAAAAGATATGAGTGTGACTAGCTTGGGCTGTGGTGTGAGGGCACAGAGAATGCAGGAAAAGACAGGTAGAGCAGGTATCTGCAGCAGCAGGCCACACATGGCTGATGGGGCTCATGGATGAGTGTACATGAGTGTACTTTCCTAGCCAAGGAATGGTTAGTACAGGGTCAATAGGCCTCCAAGTGCCAGAGCTGCACAACTGCAAAGGAAAAGGAGGAATTTGGACTTCTCTGGTTAGTGGGACTTGGGGATGAAACAGAGCTTGTGAAGTGAGGGAAGGTAGAGAAGGAAGAGGAGAGAACAGAAGATGCCAGGTTTCTGTGTCCTTGCTGACAAAGAGTGGTGGTAAGTGGTCCTGGTAGCTGCTCATTAAACCCTCAGAGCATCCATGGATGAGGGCTCCATGTGTCTTCTTCCTACTTAGAGGAGATCACAGGTGGGGAACAAGGCCAAATTAAGACCAGAAACACTAATTGGTGGTGCCTGACTTGTAGCCAGAGCTCAGCCACTGGGCACAGGAAGCAGGTCCAGGCTTGGCTGATTGGCCTGACTATGCATCATGTTCTGTTTTATCAAACCCTGTTATTGTTACTATGAAAGAATGTGACAGGGCAGGGGAAACTATGCCCCCTTTTCAGAAGGGTTCCAGCTTTAGAAGCCTGTTTTGCTACCAGTCTAAGCAAGCTTCTACTTGTTCCTCGCAGGCCTTCCCACTACTTCCGCATGTATGGGAATTAGAGAAGGTACTGTTCCACCCACAATACTTCAGAGTGTTTTCGAAGAGTAAGAGGCAAATGCAGTGGGAGACAGTATACTTTCTACCCCTTCTTTGGCGGAAGGGAGATATTAAAAATTTGGAACTTTAACCCAGCAAACGGCATTGAGGTTGCCACGTGGGAGGAACCTACTGGAACATGACCCTGGCAGAGGAAGAAGACCATGATTATGTTAACGCTACCATGCACACAGTTTTACAACACTTTTCTTCACTGGGAGAAAAAGATGCACTCTTAGGAAAAGAAGAAAAACAAAAGGATACCTGTGGTCTCATCCGTGGATTCCATCGTACGTAATAGTTTACCCATAATTCCAAATGACTCAGACTAGCAACAGGATATAAAACGTGGTTCTCATAATTCACAAAGAAGGGATTCAAAAATTCGTCTAGCTGGCTATTGATATATGACCATAAAGATACAGTCTTTGTATATATATCCTGCAAAGCAAAACAGGAATACATTGAAGTAAACTTTTCTTCAAAGCCTCAAGAATCAATATGGCATAAAAAGGACTTGAATAATATAATGAATGCAAAGACAAAAGTGCATGAAATTTACTAAGCCCCGTCTCCCATCCTCCACTCTGCATGATTTCATGCTGTCCTGAGAAAATATATTGCTGAAGTTTGGCAGCATCTGGCAAATCTGTCTGTGGGGTAGGAGAAGAGTTTTTTTTTAACACTCATTAAGATGATAGGGTGCAGCGATAACAATTGGATACTTTACCTAATGAGGAATGTGGGTGGAAATTACAGATAAGATCCCTTACAAACTAGGTATGGGATGTGAGTTCAAGGCCAGACCAGGCAAAGTGAGACCCTATCTTGAAAACAAAATTGAAACAAAAGGGCTGGACATGTGGCTCAAGTGATAGAGCATTTCCTTAGCAAGCACAAAATTCTGGGTTCAATCCTCAATACTGAAAAAAAATCCCTCATAATGGAAAGCTTTGTCTATTGGCAGAAAAGTACACCATGATGGCAGGCTGTAGAGGTTTCACATACATTCACATACACATATATTTCATTATATCTTCCCATCAGTTTTACTGTACATATTTGGAAATGCTATAATTATTTGTATTGCTCCTCAGAATGAAAACATTTCAAATCTATGAGCATGGGAGAGCACAGTTAGGGCAGACAAATAGGAAACAATGGATGTAACCAGGAAAAGTGAAGAAACAGTGAGGTCAAGTGAATGTTGCATCATTCCATTACTACAGGACTGCTTATTTACAAGCTGACTTCCCACAGGAACATTCAAGATTAACTATTTCCTTTTTTATTTTATTTTTTTATTAGTCATGGAGCTTGAACTCAGCACCTGGGCACTGTCCCTGAGCTTTTCTCTTCAAGACTAGCACTCTACCACTTTGAGCCACAGCACTACTTGTGGTTTTCTGGTAGTTAAATGGAGATAGTCTCACAGATTTTCCTGCCCCAGCTAGCTTTGAGCCATGATCCTCAGATCCCAGACTTCTGAGTAGCTAGGATTACAGGCATGAGCACTAAGCACCTGACTTTTTTCATTTTTATATTTATAAGGGAAAAACGACTGATAATTCAAAATACCCAGAATAGCCAAGATACTCTTTAAAAATGAACAACAAAGAAGGAAGACTCACAGTTCCCATTTTCAAACTTACTGCTGTTCTGTAAAAATACCAGTGGGGCTGCCATAAAGACAGATACATAGATCAATGGTAAAGTGTACAGAAAGCAGCAATTCTTATATTTACAGCTAACTGGTTTTCCACTTGGATGGCAAGATAATTCAAGGGGGTAAACACACTCTTTCAATAAGCAGTGCTGGGGCAACTAGGTGGGCAAAACAAAAGAATGAACCTCAGCCCTCACCTCACACCATATACAAATAGTAACTCAAAATGGATTACAGACCTAAATGTAAGAGCTGAAACTAAGACACTCTTAGAAGAAAACAGGACCAAATCTTTATGGCTCTGGCTTGGGTTAATTAATAGATTCTTGACTGTGATACCAAATGGGACAAGCAACAAATGAAAACAGTGATTTTGAATCCATCAAAATGAAAAAAAAACAACAACAAACTTCTGTGCTTCAAAGGATACCACCAAGACAGTGAGTAGACAAGTAATAGAAAGAAAAGTAAACTTTGCAAATAATATAAAGCACTTGTATATAAAATGTGTAAGGAATTCTTACAACTCAACAATAAAAAAGCCAACCCAATTTAAAAGTGAGCAAAGGAATAGAATACAGTTTCTTCACAGAATATACACAAACAGCTACTAAGCACATGAAAAGATACTACTCAACATTAATTGCTATAAAAATATAAATCGACACATCATATAATTCACTAAGATAATGAAAAAAATGGTTTCACTGCTTTGAAAAAAATACACAGCTTCAAAAGAGTTACGACATGAACCAGCAATTCCATTTCCAGACAAAATGATAGCCTATGTCCACACAAATATTGGTTCACAAATATTTGTAGCTGCACTACTTATAAGAACCAAATGGTGAAACCAATTCATATTTCTATCAAGTGATGAACGGACGGACAAAATGTGATCTATCCACATAATGAATACAATCAGCCATAAAAAGGAATGAAGTAGTGACACAGATTAACCCTGGAAACACTACTGTAAGTGAAGGAAGTCAGGCACCAAAGTCTATCTACTGGAGGATTCCATTTGTATAAAATCTCCAGAATAGGCAATCCATAGAGACAGGAAAAGGATTAGTGCTTGCCAGGGGCTGAGGAAATGGGCAGGGATTGCTAATTGGTGAGAGGTTTCTTTGTTGGGGGGGTAATATGATTTTATAAAATTAGATATTGGTGATGGTTGCACATTCTATAAGTATACTAAAACCACTGAATTATACACTTAGAACAGTGAATTTTATGACATATAAACTATATCTCAAGAGCTTTTTTTGGTGCTGGTGCTGGGGCTTGAATTCAGGGCCACGTTGCTGCCCTGAGCTTTTCTATTCAAGGCTAGCATTCTACCACATGAGCCACAGCTCCACTTTTGGCTTTGCTGGTGATTAGTTGGAAATAAGAGCCTCATGGCATTTTGCCCACCCTGGCTGCCAACCACAATCCTCAGATCTCAGCCTCCTGAGAAGGTAGGATTACAGGCTGGCTCAAGAGCTTTTTTTGTTTTAAGAAGAATAAAATTTCCCCCTCCTACCAAAAAGTAAGTAGAGTCATAGTTTATTGAGCTTCATTCTGCTGCTGAGATTGTTTTAAATGCCTTTATTGAGGTAAAATTCATATATCATAAAATTTACTCTTTAATTATTTTCTTGAGTTATATTTAACAGGATTTCCTTACACTGGGCTGCAAGACGTGAATTTTGTCCTACTCCTTAGACACATAGGTTAATTGGGTCCCAGCTACTATAAAGTAAGAGACTTTACTATACATATGGTTTGGGGTTGCTAGAAACTTGGGGAGGGCATCCTCATTATAGACAGCAGCAAGACTTCAAGTGGCCCTTGCTGGGAAAGGAGCCTGAGCAATGTAGGAAGCATGACACTTACTTCTTTGAACCGCTGTTGTTCACAGTTGCACAGAAAGGTCCCAAAGAGACAGCTGTAAAGGTGATCCAAAATTGTAATCAAGAATAGTTCATTAAACTCGAACGCTGAAGGAAACTTAAATGGAGAAAAAAATAACGTTTAGTCTAATTTTAATATTAATACCACTTATTTGTGAAAGGTAAAATATAAATTGGCACATTCTCATATCAAAAGGAAGACTAAGCTTATGTAAAGCAACAACCTAAAGTTTCAAGTCCAACTGATAGATCTGGTTGAAAAATAACCAAAAGCAACAATCTTTCTTGTGCAATTAAATGCTTACTTTTTTTTTTTTTGCCAGTCTTTGGGCTTGAACTCAGGGCCTGGCCACTGTCCCTAAGGTCTTTTTGCTCAAGGCTAGCACTCTACCACTTGAGCCACAGTGCCACCCATCTAGCTTTTTCTGTGTATGTGGTACTGAGGAATGGAACCCAGGGCTTCATGCAGGCTAGGCAAGCACTCACCACTGAGCCACCTTTCCAGCCCCTAAATACTTAAAATTTTATGCAGTGTCTATTTTTCACTGGGTAAAACAGAACATAGGAACATTCAGAAAGCTGGATATAGTATATAAAACAAATGTTTTCAGCTTTTGGCAACAGAGGACTGGGACTCCAAGAGAAGGGAAGTAAATGAGAGGATCACTATTATTATCTTAGCTGGTTCATTTGAAAATCATTAATTCACTGTGGTAACAGAGTAAGGAAGAAAACCCACAGGATCATCTCAATTGTTTTAAGTAGTTCATAGTGGGTTTCTGCAGAACTCCAATGAAGATTGTTAGCATTGTCATCAGGTTTTAGCCAGAAGCTACCACTTAGTAGCCAGGAGATGGGAAATAATAATAAGGAACCCAATAGCAGACATAGAGCAACTGCCAGGAGCCAGAATCCTAATTTTAAGCACAGTGACATATTGATTACCCATTGAAAGAAGCAAAAACCAGTAGAAGAAAACCAAATAGAACTGTCTAGCACATATGTGTTTAAATTAGTATATATTAACGACCTATTCTCAGGCTGGAAATACATGCCTACCTCAGGAGGGTAAGGCCAACTTGGACCTCTAACACCACAAAAACAACAACAACCAAAAGAACTGCTTTTCCAGTCACAGTGATTTTCCATACTATCATGACGAAACCTAATAATCAGGTGTGGGGATCATGACATGGTACATAGTATGGAGATTCCTGGATTTCTCAGCTTGACTCCCGTTTTCTAGCCATTCAGCCATGCCCCATTTCTAATATATGCCCAAATATAAGAATAAGGACTCAGCAGTTAAGGAGACTAAGCAAGTTCCTTTCATCTGACAAACATGGAGCAGAAGCATAACTAACTGACTGAGGAGTAGAGTCTTACATTGTTCAGCATATGGACAAGATGGTTAACAATCGCCATTTGCAGAAGGAAAGTAACTTTTGGTGTGAAATTGGTCCTATCTGATTTTCTATTTATACTTTTAAGTGAATTAGAATCAAACTATATTAAGTAACAGAAGTCATATTTTACACACATACAAATACTCATTTTGAATGGAACAACAGTGAAAGTTTAGCTAATTTTGGCTGCAAGATACATTTGAGCCCAAGATTACCTAAGTCAGAAATACACTTGAAATCTCTCACCTGCCTTGTCATTTGCCAAACACAATCAATAAACTGAAGAAATATAGGGGATCGGTCAGCATCTGCGTGGTTGTCATCACCATGGCCCACTCGCTGAAAAGACACAAATGTTAAATATCTTCATGTATGTTACTATATGACCAAAAGGCAGTTCAGCCACTCAGACGGCTGAGATCTGAGAAGCACAGTTGGAAGCCAGCCTAGGCAGGAAAATCCATGACATTTTTGTTGTTGTTGTTTTTGGTGCCAGTTCTGGGGCTTGAACTCAGGGCCTGGGCACTGTCCCTGAGCTTCTTTGGCTCAAGGCTAGCCATCTAGTGCCACTTAAGCCACAATGCCACTTCTGGCCTTTTCGGAGTAGCTTACTGGAAATAAGAATCTCATAGACTTTCCTGCTCACACTGGTTTCACACTGTGATTCCCAGATCTCAGCCTCCCAAGTAGGTAGGATTACAGGCAAGAGCCACTAGTGCCCAGCTGAGATTCTTATCTCTAACCATCAAAAAGTTGGAGGTCGAGCTGTGTTTGAACAGTAATAGAGTGCTAGCCTTGTATAAAATCTCAAAGACAATGCCTAGGCCCTGCCCTCAAGCTCCAGGACCAGTACAAAGAAAAGTCACTTAAGTTGCCTAGTAGCAAGGGTTGGGTCTCACCAGGCATAACAGAATTCCTGGCACATTGTAAGCACCCACAAACATCCACGAAATTGAATTGACTTCCATTTCTTTCTTTTTTTTTTAATTTTATTTTATTTGTGAAGATACTGTACAGAGGGGTTACAATTACATGGGCAGGATAATGCGTACATTTCTTACCAAGCATTGCAGCCTCCTCCTTTTGTTTACCCTTCACATCCCTTCCCAGCCTCCCCCCTCCCCCCCAATCCCAATCTTTCTCCTTCCCCCCCTTCCCCCCCCTGCACCAACATTGTAAAGCTCGTTTTGAACATGACAACTTGTACTTCTCATTGTTGCAACAGGTCCACCTGTATCTTTAAACAACTGGTTTTCCCCATCTCCTCCTCAAGTTATACTGACATCAAATATAGTGAAAGCAGGGGTTATACTGTGGGGGAGGGACATACAAAGCAACAAAGAAATAATCTTATAAGTGCATTAGAAACATATGCATGAAAGAAAAAAACATTAAGATACATATCTAAGGGTTCATTTTCCTGACATCACATTATCTGACCTTTTCCGCTTGACTCATAGATATACTAGATATTGCAAATAAGGGAAACCATGGGACCTATGTTTCTTTGGTCCTGGCTTACTTCACTTACTATAATTTTTTCCAAGTTTTTCCAGTTCCTAACAAATGGGGCAATGTCATTCTTTCTGATGGAGGCATAGAATTCCATTGTGTATATATACCACATTTTCTTGATCCATTCATCCATCCATTCATCTACTGGACTTCCATTTCTTTCATGCAACTAAATTTCAGTTTATAGATATGGTGATTGGTTTTCAACTTCTCTTTAATATAGTTGATTGACTTCCATTTCTTCCATGAAACTAAATTTCAGTTTATAGGTATGGTGATTGGTTTTCAACTTCTCTTTAATGTAGCTGACATCAAGAAATGATAAGCAACTATATAGCTACCATATCCATTTAAAGGGGATCAAGACCACCACCACCACAACTGCCTAGAACTGATGTGGGTATTACTAATGGCTCAACAAGCATGTTGTAAATCCAAGATCCGGTCTCAACCAATAAAAGCTGAGAGTTAGTGCTATGGGCCTATCATTCCAGTTAAGTGGAAAGTGTAAATATGATGACTTGAGGTCCAGCCCATCTCAGGCATAAAGGCAATAAATACAAGACCTCATTTAAAAAATAACTAAAGCAAAAGGAGCTGAAGATGTGTCTCAAGTGGTGGAGTATCTAGCAAGCACAAGGTCAGCCAGAGTTCAAACCCTAGTGCTGGCCAGAAAAGAAACAAACAAAAGAAAACAGGAATTACCAGCAAGAGAAACTACATAAACAATACAAATTCATGGTGAATGAAGAATATCCTTTTTTTTTTCAGACAAGGTCTCAATACGTACCATAGACTATCTTGGGACTCATTATTGTAGCACAGGCTGGCCTCAAACTCATGACATTCATGCCTCAGCCTCCAGAAGGCTGGGATTACAGACATGTGCCATCACACTCGGCTAAACAGTGTATGTATTTTCATGTGATTAGTAGGTCAATGAAGAAAAAGAAAACATAATTTACCAGAACATTTGGGATACAACAAAGGTGGCTCTAAAAGGGATATTTCTACCTATAAGTACATATGTTAAAAAGTCAGAGAGATCTCAAATAAATAAACCCTAAGGCTATATGTAGCAAAACAAGAACTAGGCAAACCCCAAAAACAGTAGATGGAAAGCAACAATAGAGATCAGGGCAAAATTAATTAAATCAGCAGCTTTTCAGTTTACCACCACTAAGTAGTCAGAAACAGAACTGGGGAATCTATCACATTCACAATCACATCAAAAATACTTAGGAATACACTGAGGATATGAAAGATCTCTACAATGAAAACTCTAAAACACTGAAGAAGGAAACTGAAGAAGGCATGAGTAAATAGCTATACTATTTAAAGCAACCTACAAATTCAGTGTAATGCCTATCAAAATCCTAATATCATTCTTTACAGAAACAGAAAAATTAATCCAATAATTCATCTGTAAGCATAAAAAAATACCCAATAGACAGCTGGGCACCGGTGGCTCATGCCTGTAATCTTAGCTACTCAGGAGGCTGAGATTTAAGGATCACGGTTAAAAGCCAGCCCGGGCAGGAAAGTCCGTGAGACTCTTATCTCCAATTAATCACCAAAAAGCTGGAAGTGGAGCTACGTCTCAAGTGACAGAGCACTATCCTTGAGCAGGATTGGTACACACACACACACACAAATTGCCAGCTAGAGCACTATCCTTGAGCAGGACTGGCGCGCACACACACACACACACACACACACACACACACACACACACACACACACACACACACACACACACACACACACTGCCAGCTATGGGCAGGTAGCTTAGACCTGTAGTCCTAGTGGCTCAAGGAGCTCAGATCTGAGGATTATGGTTTGAAGCCTACCAGGCAGAAAAGTCCATGAGATTCTTATCTCCAATAAACTACTTACCTACAAAAAAAAAATCTAAAAGTGGAGCTGTTGCTCAAGTGATAGAGTGCTAGCCTTGAGCAAAAGAAGCTCAAGGACAGTACCCAAACCTAGAGTTCAAGCCTTAGGACCAGCACCAAAAGCAAAAAACATACAAAACAAAACTAAACTAAACAACAAAAAAACCCCAAAATCCAAACAGCCAAAGTAATCTTGAGCCAAAAGAGTATTGCTGGAAGTATTACAATACCTGACTTCAAATTACACTATAGAACTATAGTCACAAAAACAGCACGATACTAGCACAGTACTGGCATATAGACCAACAGAAAAGAATGAAAGGTCTGGAAATAAACCCATACCATTATAGCCTTCTGATCTTCGACAAAGAAGACAGAGAAATAACAGTCTCTTTGACAAATGGTGTTGGGAAAGTGCCTATCCACATGCATAACAGATGGTAAACGTGTGAAAATGTAACAGTGCAATCCTCTCCCCTGTGTAACTAATATAAGGTAATAAAATATAATCACAGAGCTAACACTGACCTGGCACTCAACAGGGGACAGGCACTGCACTAAGCACTGGAGACATCCAAACTCCTTCCCCATGCTGCATGCATTTCCAAAGGGTGTAGAAAACAAGTCAAGAGAAAGGAAGGACTGTATCTAAAGAACTGACGAGTCAGCTGGGTGCCAGAGGCTCATGCCTGCAATCCTAACTACTCAGGAAGCTGAGATTTGATGATTGTGGTTTGAAGCCAGCAGGGGCAGGAAAGTCTGTGAGACACTGATCTCCAATCAGCTCCTCAGAAAATGAAAGCTGGAAGTGACACTGTGGCTCAAGTGGTAGAGTGCTAGCCTTGAGCAAAAGCAGCTCAGGGACAGCACCCAGGCCATGAGTTCAAGTTCTAGGTCATCCAAAATAAAAGAACTGGGCCTGAAAATCAGAGGTTATGGACTTGCCTCTTCTGCTCTGGACTTCTGTCCAAGTACACTTGCCCCCATGCCAAAGCCACTGTAGTCCTTGCACTGCCCATCCTGCAGACTTCGGTAGTATTCCAAGTCAATGCAAGGTAAAGATGAAGCCTCAGCTGGTCAATAGATAGCACAGGCTACAGTGAGCTTCCAATTGCACTAAGATGCAAACCGCAGCCTACGAGTGCCCCACCAGATGACCCAATAATTCCACTCCTACCTATATAGTCCTCAAATTAAAACAGGTCTTTGTGTGCTGAATAAAGTGACCCCTCCATCTCTCAGGACCTCAGAGTGTGACTGCACTTTAAAAAACATGAAATTAAAATGAGGCCATTAGAGAAGGGTCCTAACCCAATATGATGGGTAGCTTTAGGAAATATCAGTGGCACATGTCAAGGAGAAACCAATCCTGTTGTTAGCAACTTGTATTGGACTTACAGTCTCTCTAACTGTGTATCTACTGTGTAATCCAGCTAGTTAATACAGTAGTACTTTTTTTGAAAAAAACTTGTACATCTACGTTCATAGCCTAAGATAGAATCAAGGGAGGGTACATATACATATGAACAGATAAATACAATCTAGCATATGTACACAAGGGAATACTATTTAGCTATAAACGGAATGACCATTTGATATATGCTACTGTATAAACATTATGTCAGTAAATGGAAGACAAATACCATATGATTCTACATATATTAAGTATGGAAAATAGGCAAATCTATATAGATAAAAATCAGATTAGTGCTTGTTGGGGGCTAAAAAGGGAGGAGGAAATGGAAAGTGACTGTTTAATGTGTATACCATTTCCATATAAAGGAACGAATATATTTTGGGACTAGACAGATGGTTGCCACGCTGTCAATGTACTATAGGGTACTGAACTGAACACTTTAGAATAGTTAAATCTATGTGATGTAAACTTACCTCATTTTTAGAAAAAGCATAACTACGTTTTTAAAAGCTCTACTAGGAACATATAATGTTGTGATCCATTGTATTCTGTCATGGCAATTAGGGTGGAAGTTAGGGTAGCATCCAGGGGAGAAAGTCCACACATCTGTGTGTGTATACACATATGCTTGTGTGTGTGTGTGTGTGTGTGTGTGCTGCATCCGACAAGCATATATAAGACACAGCAAATAGTTAAGCACTGTCTCAACTTACCAGTGCAAACCGATGTCCAAAGCTTATCCACTCCTTCTCCACGAGAGCTTCAAATCCTTTAATGGTCCGGTAGTAACTGTCCAGCATCAGCATCGCCAGGGAGGTGAGCTGGGCTGTTCGGTCCCAGCCGTCACTACAGTGCACCACCACAGAAGTTTTCCCAGATTCTATTTTATCAGCAATTCTTACTGCTCCTGCAAGAAGCATCTGCAGAAAAGAAGGCATATTAGAAAAGGGATACTCTGAATTCAATTTCTATATAAAGCAATTCTGGAAAGAACTTTGAAAAGTCTGGCTAGTAAACCACAAAAGCATGGCATGCATGGGCTGGACATGTAGCTCAATGGCAGAGCCCTTGCTTAGCATGCCCAAGGCTTTGGGTTCCAGTCCTAGCCTTAAAAAAATATATATAGCCAGGTGCTGTTGGCTCACGCCTATAAGCCTAGCTACTCAGGAGGCTGAGATCTGAGGATCACAGTTCAAAGTCAGCCTGGGCTGGAAAGTCTGTGAGACACCTACCTCAAACTAACCCCAGGAAACAGGAAGTAAAGCTGTGGCTCAAAGTGGTAGAGTGCTAGCCTTGAGCAAAAAGGGCTCATGGACAGTGCCCAGGCCCTAAGTTCAAGCCCTACCAAAGGAAAAAAAATATATATATATATATATAATGCTATACAATCAATTGATTCCACTAGGAAATGTTAGTGTCATTTTGGGAATGGTTCTGTGGACTGAAGTCATTTCCTTGTGCCTGCAAGGCAGGTCCTCTCCACTTGGCTAGTCTATGTATCCAGCCCCTTTTTTCATAGGTTATTAGTTATTGATATTGGTTATAAACGACTGCTTTCTGTCCTGGCCTGCCTAGATTGCCATCCTTTCCCATGTCACTGGAGATGACAGGTATGTACCATGGTACCCAGCCACTGCTTAAGATGAAGTCTCTAAGACTTTTCTGCTTGTACTATCCTTGAATCACAATCTGTAGACCCCTACCTCCCATGCAGCTAGATTATAAACTTGAGTCACCACACCCTAGTAACATGATTTCAGGAATAATTTAGTATTTTGGGGGTGGGGGTTTGTTTTGGTTTGGCCGTACTGAGATTTGAAGTCAAGGCCTTTGTTTGCTAGACTGGCCCACAACCACTTGAGCTATGTCTCTAGCCCTAAACTTAATTTTCTTTTTTCCTAGTACTGGAGTTTGAACTCAGAGCCTTGCATTTGCTAGGCTCTACCATTGGAGCCATGCCTCTAACCTTCTTCGCATAACTTTTAAAGCCATGAAAAATTGTAGCAGTTAACAGAATCCTTTATCAAAGGGTCATGAAGTTCTTTTAAAAGTCTCACAAGAGCTGAGAGCTGGTGGTTCATGCCTGTAATCCTAGCTACTCAGGAAGCTGAGATCTTAGGATCCCAGTTCAAAGCCAGCCTGGGCAGGAAAGTCTGTGAGACTCTTATCTCCAATAAATCACCAGAAAACTGGAAGTGGTAGAGCGCTTGCCTTGAGCTGAAGAGCTGAGGGATAATGCCCAGGCTCAGAGTTCAAGCCCCATGACCAACAAAAAAAGGAACTCTCACAAGAGCCAAGGATTACCCTTTTCATGATGCTTGTGATATTCTCCACAGAAACCACAGTCCAAATGCCATCTGTGAAATCTATAAAAGCTCACCTCCACAGAACATATGCCCTCTTTTGTGATGTTGAGAAACCATTTGGACATAGATATACTTATGGCAAGATAGAAATCTAAATGAAAATCCAGATGAAAAAACTGAAAATCTTTACCCTAATATATTCTAGCCAGTGAGTTCCATCCACATTGGAGAACCACCGTGCCTCATCGATGGAAGGGTACACAATCTCTTTTAATTTACGGAGCGATTCTCTCATCACATGAATATTGTGGATCTCCAAGAACACGAGCTCTGCATTTGGGTAAGCACTTTCACTTTCATAGCCTCCACCCTTTGCCTGTGAAAAACAAAAGATAGTCATCACCTTATCTGGAATGAACTGGTCTACTGTTTCTAGTGCTACCAGGAAGACCACTAAGCAGCAACAAAGTCATCTGTTACTAAACCAACTAGAATCTTGTATGGATGTCCTAGAGCTGCTGGAACAAAGGACCACAAACTGGAACAAAGGACCACAAACTGGGTAGCTTAAAACAGGAGAAATGTACTGCCTTAGTTCTGAAGCTAGGATTACAGGCATAAGCCATGGTGTCCAGAGGAAGGTGTCATCTGGATGGACTCAGGTTCCTCTTATTTTCGATCAGCTGCCTTGTAATTATTGAAGGCCTGCCAGGCTACTGCAACAAGCTCTCTGGACATCTGCATGTCAGTCCCCTGCAGCAGGGATGGGTGCCCAGGTGACAGAACAGCAGTCTTAGACAGGGCTATGGAGGTGTCTAATGGCAGAATAGGCTCCCAGTGTCCAAAGTCTGCCTATCTCCCTGGAAGCACCCCCCCCCAAGCTATTCCTCTTTAGAGTTTATAGGATGCAGCCTTCCTTCCTCCCCTCTTCATTCCACAGGCCGGAGGCCAGCAATCCAGTTCTGTGGATGTAAGTGTATACAAGATCTCCATAGTCCCTGCTGTCAAGAGTCAAGGGCTAAGTATCTAGATACCCCATGGGCAAGGAATTACAAGTGTGTTGAGGGTCACTAAAAGGGAAGTGCAGAACACTATTGCATAAGAAGAGCTGTAATTACAAGGCCACTGTGGTAGTTCAGACAAGAGGTGACAAGTCTTCTTCTCCAAAACAAAGGAGAAGAGGAATAAATTTTTCCCAAATCATTTCATAAGACCAGTAGTATCTTGATGCCCAAACTAGACAAAAATAGCCCCCCCCAAAACTACAGACTAATATTCTTTATGAATATCAATGTAAACATCCTGACTAAAACACTAGCAAACCAAATCCAGCAGCATGTTAAGATTATACCCAATGACCAAGTGAGATTTATCTTTAAAATGTAAAGAGGCTGTATTACTTTCCCAGAGCTACACTAATGAAGTACCACAGACCAGAAGGCTTCAAAGCACTCAGATGAATTCTTTCACAGTTCAGGAGCCTTGAAATCCAAGATGAAGATGTGAACAGAGTGGGCTCCTTCTGGAGGCACTGAGGGAGACCCTATGTGTTCCAGGCCTCTCTCTTTGTGGCAGGTGTTGCTGGCAATCCTTGGACCTCCTTGGCCTTTAACACCAGCACTCAAGCTGTTTCTGCTTCCACAGAGCCACCTTCCCTCTTAGCATATGTGTATTTCTATGTCGTTTTCTTTAGGAATATCAATCATTGAATTTAGGGCCTACTCTATTCCAGTATGGCCTCCTCTAAACTGATTATAGCTACAAAGATCCTGTTTAAAAATAAATTCACATTCTGAGGTTCCAAGGTAGACACAATTCTTGCATGACAAATCATTGCCAATGGTGAAATCTGAAAGCTCTCTCCCTAAGATTAGGAATCATAGATGTCTGCTTTCACCTCTATGAGTCAACACTATGCTAGAGGAATAGGGAATCAGACAAGAAGCTATGAAAGGCATCTAGATAAAAGAAAGAAGTCAAAATGTCTGTTTGTGCATGCCATCATTATATATACATATGCAAAGTTGCTGGGGACTTGGACATATAAACAGGTTGGTGTGTTTTCTAGATGGCAATATTTAGAAGTCATTTTCTACATGCAATTTGGTATCCTACTTCTGTCTGTTCTGTATAGGAAACAAGTACAATACTCTGACCTTACACTATTAGATGTTTAGAAGATGGTGTATGTGTCAGTCTTCCTCCATCCCTGAATCCTTCCTGTCACTCAGGAATGCTGAGGTGACTGGGGAAAGGTGGGAAAGGCAGGAAGCACACTCTCTTCGAATTCTTAGAGCACAGCCCTGCCAGATTTGGGACTTCTGGACTTCAGAATTGTGAAAGAATGTGTTCCTGTTGTTGTAAGCCACCAAGATTGTTCTGATTCACATTGCAGCCCCAGGAAACCAGACCCTTTCTCATCTTCTCCCTGCTCTGTTTCTCTTCCAGTCTTCTCCATCATAGTAAGCCATATCCCACAGCTCACCTTCCAGTCACACAAGTGGGTAGTCTCCTTGACCACAAGGGATAAGTTTATCAATATCACATAGTGAGGACTAAAGATGCACCTATTACCACACGGAGTCCTTTATGTGCACTAGTCTCATGTAATTTTAACCCATGTACAATCCTTGACATGAGACACTGGTATTATCTTCCATTGTGCAGAAGAGAAACCTGAGGCTTAGAGAGAGGTTAAGAACTCTATAGAGCAGTGAATGGCAGAACCTGGAGGAACACTCAAAGCCAATAGGTCTCACCATTCTGCTACACTGTGTCACAGGTGGGCTTGAGTTCAGAGCCTTTGTGTCCTGGGAGAGAGCCAAGTAGAGACATGAAACATAATGAGATGCAAATTCAGTCTCAACCTCAGGAGCTATCAGGGTACAAGAGACTTGTGTCAAATTCAAGTCCAACTCAGGAAGGGACAGTGTTTAAAGTCCTGACATAGGAGAATTAGTAAAGAGGACACCCAAACTAAGCCTAAGGAACACTACTACTTGCTGGTGACAAGGACTAGTGAGGCAGACCAAGAAGGCCAGGCTGGAGAGCAAGAGGAACCTAGGGAATTAAGGTTAAAAAAGGCGAGAGAAAAGAGAAGTTCCTGGGGTCAGTAATGAGGGAAGCTAACTTGAATGGAATGCCTTCTTGGGTAAAGCACTTTGCTGGATCTTTAGTAGCTTTTCTTCATTTAAGCTTTTCATCTACTCCAAGAAGTAGGCTATAGTGTCATTCTCACGCTAGAAACAAGGCAATCACTATTGAGAGAGAAGAAGTAACTGCCTAGCATACATCAGCAAATAACCAAGCTCCTTCTACACCCTCTCAAGAGAACATTTTATTTTCCATAACGCCATAGTGGATAGCCACATGGCAGTTTATACAGCTATGTGCTCAATATGTCTGTGTCCTAATAAGCCAGATGGTTGGCTACATTTATTCCCAGTGCCTAGTATAGTGCTTGCTACATTAGGTAGGTACTCAAGTACTGAGGGGAGATGGCTGTGTACTTGTCTAATGGCTTCTTTATTCTTTGAAGTAGAAAGTGACAGCTTATACAAAGTATAAGATGGGGGAGGTGGGAGGCTGGATTTTTGTTGTAGACTGTGCTTAGTAATCATTAAGGAAAGAAAAGAAACAGGCTGGTTAGAGGAACAGGAACTCACAAGCACTACCAAGGGTGAAAATGGCAGGGTGATGACCATGGGCATAGACATCTGTCTTCTTGCCATCCTTGTTGAGTGGTACATCTCATCACACTGTTGGGTAGGTATTCAGGCTGCCTATAATGCTCTGCCCCACTCTACCCACTGACCTGAAGAACCAGGCTAGTTCAAGTCCACTTTCCTCTTGTTAGGCCACAGCTAAGCCCACAGAAAGGCTAGTCATTCCCTTCCTGTCCAGCTCTCCCAGGACACTGAGATTACTTACACCTCCTATTTATAACACCTCATCTTGTCTATTTCACTCACCATCTTGTTCCCAGTCAGGGCTTAGTGGATGTGTGCTACCCAAGTGTCATTTTATAAGTAGGCATGAGATGTGAGGAGCTACCATCAACTTTCTAATGTCGGAAATTATTTGTGGGCAAAGTTCTCAGCCAAATACCTGCCTGTAGCAACAAACTATGGAAAAGCTATCTATGAGAAACAGAAATGACTCAAACCAGAGCCTTTCCTATTTGAGGTAATAGTTTTCACTAGGTATAAAACATTGAGCTCCCTTCAGCTAGTGGGGTTCCAACAGAAGCCATCTTGAAAGGTGGTCTTATGTCACCTGATGACACTATTGTTTCTTCATGTGATTTATGGAAACTTCATGTATTTGCAGTTTCATATGGCCAAGCCCACTGCAAAGAGCTGCATAACAGATACGAATTAGTCAAATCATCATTCTGTTTCTTACAGTGAGGGACCTCAAGGTCCTTTTGCTCATTTCACGAAAATATCTGATCACTTAGATAGTTTTTCCCCTGTATCTTTACTTAAGGAATTCATCAGACAGGACTGTGAAGAAGCAATGAAAGAGACAAGATGTGAGTCATGTGAAATGCCAAACACAGCCCAGGGAAGGACAAGACCACTTCAAAAACTTGAACTTCCACTTGGGAGAAATTCAGTGGGCAGTTCCAAATGCAGGACAATTTATAGAACAGATAAAAAAAACAGTCAAATGCACAAAGGTATTAATAATGTACCTTGTTGGTATCTGCAACACTGTTCTGGCGAGCATCAAAGATGATCAGTTTGTGGGACTGGGCATTTGCATCCATTATTGTTTGCAGGTATTTTTCATCCTCCTTGCAACGTTTATCATTGGGACCCACCAGCGGTTGGCTGCAACGAGTAATCGTTGCTTGACTTTCTGGATGAATCCATGACAGCACCTAGTATTTTTAAGCAATACATATTAGTTATCTGTTATTAAATAGTATTCCTAAAGCAACACATGTTCAAATTACCTGATAGGAAAAACACAGTCTGTCCTGAAGTTTTTCCACAAAGACAAGAGTGGGCAAGCCAATCATATACTCTAGTGGTGGAAGGACTCAATGCTCAGTCAGGTTGAAACAAAGCTACCTGGACAAGCTCTAAAATTCTACTCTAGCTGGGCGCTAGTGGCTCACGCCTATAATCCTAGCTACTCAGGAGGCTGAGATCTGAGGATTGCGGTTCAAAGCCAGCCCGGGCAGGAGAGACCGTGAGACTCCTATCTCCAATAAACCACCAGAAAACTGGAAGTGGCGCTGTAGCTCAAGTGGTAGAGCGCTCGCTTTGAGCTGAAGAGCTGAGGGACAGCGCCCAGGCCCAGAGTTCAAGCCCCACGACTGACAATAAATAAATAAATAAATAAATAAAAATAAAATTCTACTCTACCTCTAAAAATCCTAAAGCAAAAAAAAAAACAAAAACAAAAACAAAAAACCTAAGTCTAATTATTAGTAAAGTCTAACCTAACCTTCCATTTTCCTTCAGTGGTTCAAGTAATAAGGATCATGCCAGATGTAAACTCTGGGCCTAAACTACTACTTCCTGCTAGCTATAATTGTTTCTGTAATAATGTCCCTCCCTCCTGAGTGGCTATAGCATTCTATCAGCATGAAGAATGAACCATTCTATAGTGATTTGATGAAACCTTTGATATAGACTGTTAATACAAAAGCAAGATCTTTCTTGCTGCTCTTTCATTATTCTCTACTACATTTTGAGAGCAAAATTTGTTACCCTTGCATTTAGAAGGAAATCAGACAAAAAGGGAGACACAGCAAAAAGAAGGTTTATATAATGAGGTATTTTGCAAGGATCAAAGGTATGCTTGGGTTTATTTTTCTCCTTTCCATACTGTGTGCTAGATTTTTTTCTGTCTTGTATGTTTCCAAGCTAGATCTACCACAGTATGTTTCTGTCAAAATGATAACATTTAGTACTTACAGGAACTCTGCCTTTTGCTCGAAAGGCTGCCACTTTTGAAAGGTCATCATCTTTTACACTAGTTGGCACAACAATGACAGCAGGGTAGGTATCACAGAACTCATAATTACTGTTTATTTTGGAGATTTTCCAGCTCTCATTTGGCAATCCCTGCAGGTTGTTAGAGGAGAAAAACACGAATTTTCACTTTGAAAAAGAATTAAGGGTGAAACACATCTATTTATTTCTAACAAAAAAGTCATTGATAACCTGTTCACTGTCACTTAAATAACAATGCCTCAGATAAAACGGACACCAGTGGGTTGGATCCTCACTCAGCCATTCTTTACCAGATCATTTCATAAAAAAATCTGGAAGATCTGGTCTACAAAGCTGGGTGGTTAAGCCTAGTTACCCTCCAGAAAAGGATAAACAACCAGGAAAAGCGTCAAAGGCGTTGGCCTAGGAAAACTGGGCACCCAGAAGTTGGAACACCTAAAAGCTAGGAAAGCTACAACTTGTTGAAAAATTTCTCCTCTCCATTTTATTTTTGAACTTTTAGAAAATAAAATATTTAAATTCTTCTTTTTAGTTGGATTGGCAACATACTCTACCTGTCTCTTATATTCAGATACTGGATCATAAACTTTCCAGCCATTAGTTGGAAACTTTTCTTTATAACTGAATGCAAACAGCACCTGAGAACAAAAACCACAAAACAGATGTCAGTATTTATTGCCATATAACAGATTCTAAGGCTTTTCAAATTCTTCAATGAGCTGAATAGATTAAGATTCTTAATTTAATCTGCAGTTTTTTTTTCCTTTTCCTTCCTTCCTTCCTTCCTTCCTTTTTTTTTGGTGCTAGTCCTGGGGCTTGAACTCAGGGCCTGGGCAAGTTTTTCCGATCAAGTGGCAAAGCACTTTGCCACTTGAGCCACAGCTTCACATCCAGCTTTTTTTATGGGGGTAGGGGGTGGGGGAAGGTTAATTAATTGGAGATAAGAGTCTCACAGGCTTTCCTGCCCAGGTTGGCTTCTAACTGAAATCCAGTCAACTTTCAGTCTCCCGAATAAACCAGGATTACAAGCATGAGCCACCGGTGCCTGGCTTAATCTGCAAATTTTGAAGTAATAAATTAGTAGCCTTTCTTAACAATTATATAGAACTAGCAACATTAAAATATTATAGTAGAAAGGCCAGAAAAATAGAGTTAAAGAAAAGCTGTGACCAAGGGGATAATTAAACAAAAGATCGTTGGAACTCTACAAATGCTTGCTGTAAAAGTTTAGTATGGTATACTTACTTGGCCATTAGAGAGAGGAAAAGCATGCTTGTTGAGGTTTTCAAATATCCCAAGTTTACGCTGCTCTTCCTGTTTATATGCAAGCCGCAAATTCCTCATATCCTAATAAAAAAGGAGCACAGTTGTCTACACAAAATGCATTCGGTACCTAAGAGGACCTACCATGCCATAACACATAGAATATCTCCATTCATGTCTCATTTTATACTCTATTGCTCTTTAACTATCTCCAATGAGATTAAAAATGTTAATTGGAGACTTGTAGAAAGGAACATATGCAGTGGGAAAGTCATCAGAATAAAGACTAAAGAACAATGTCTGTACATAAAGTTGTGCCATCGAGTCCTGTGCTCCTTCTTGCTAATGGTGGAGTTTGCTAATCTGGAGTTTGTTATGGACTTTCAGCTGCCCAAAGAGCCAATTATGGCATCCATTCTATCCATAAAACTGAAATACAGCAGATACTTCATCCTACACACTCACAGAAAGGACCCTGTACTACATAGAGACCATGGCCCTAGTAATATCCTTATAGCAATATAATGCTTCTTCTTTTTTTTTTTTTCAGTTGTGGAGCCTGAACCCTGGGTCTGGGTACTATCCTTGAGCTCTTCAGCTCAAGGCTAGCGCTCTACCACTTGAGCCACAGCACCACTTGCGGCCTTTTCTGCTTATGTGGTACTGAGGAATTGAACCCAGGGCCTTCTGCATGCGAGGCAAGCACTCTATCACTGAGCCACCTTCCCAGCCCAATATAATGCTGCTTTAAGATCACAATTTCTTACAGTATCCCCAGTGCAAGCTTATGGCCAAAGTTCCAAGAACAAGTCAGCGGGAACAATCCCAGAAAGGTCAACTCTAATGGAGTCATTTCTTCCCACAAACAATGTTTTAAGCATTGCTTCTCAATCTTTAAAAACCTATATCCTTAGCAGTTAAACACAAATAATCTCATTCTACTTTAACATTGAATGAATTTGGAAAGAAAATATGGCCACAAATTGAAGCAATAACAAACTGGGAAGTTATTAGGATATTATAACAGTAAAAGAATGGTAATAACCCAAATGTCAGTCAATGGGGGTCAGCTAAATTAACTACAGTACTGCTGAAGGAATACTAAAGAGTTATTACACACAAAAAAAGCAGGGCTGGTGATATAGCTTGGTGGTAAAAAACTTGCCTAGCATGCACAAGCCCTGAGTTTAATCCACAGTACTGAAAAACAAAGAAACAAAAGACAAAACACAAGAAGTAGCTTTATACATACTTGTATAAAGAAATTTCAAGGTAGTTTAAAAGGAGAAAAAGAAAAGAGTAGAACAGTGTACATAAGACACTACCATTACATGTTCAAATAAAGACTAGGCATGCATGCTTCCATGCACAGGGTATCCATAAAGGGGTGCATAAGGAATTGGGAATGCTGGGAACCTGCAGGGAGCGAAACATGGTGGCTTGGTGATCCAGGGAAGCAAACTTACTTTTCCTTCAACTCGTCTTTTGCATTTTTGAATTATGTATCACCTGTTAAAGAAATAAACCCCATACCTTGCAAGATTCTTAAACATGAGCTGAGAGGGTTGGAGGCTGGCCTTAGTAATCCTAGCTAGAAAACATTTAACTCAGCAGTTAGCAAATGCCCATCCCAGTCATAAAAATAGCCATGGGACACTTGCCAGGACACATAATTGCCTGCCATGCCCTACACTGGTCATACATACACCTTAGCTATTCAGTACTGCTCAGAGACAAAAGCATTGCAAGCCATGGAAAAGCATGTGCAAAGATCTTGGAGTGGGGCTGGGGAGGTAGCTCAGTGGTAGAGCACTTGCTTAGCATGTGTGAAGACATACCCTCAAAACATACATGATCTTGATATGAGACAAGTATGAGTACCTAAAGGAAAGCCAATAGGACTAGGAGGCAAGGGTGAGGGGGGGAGAGCAGCTCAAGCTGAAGCTACAGAGGAAAGTGAGTCAGGTTGACTCAAGCACACAAGAGCTTGACTGGAAGCTACTTAAGAGTTGTAAGAAGGGGCTGCAAGTATAGCTTAGTGCTGGGGCACTTGCCTAGCATGTCTGAGCCCCTGGGTTCCATCTCCAGCACCACAAAAAAAGAGTGATGAGAACTCAAAATCATAAAACTGACTACATCACCCTCTACTTTTAAGTCCTTTGGTGGCTTGTCACTTTTCTGCATGTGGACTCCTGTCTGGGAAGGACAGCTGCCATGTAACACAGAAAGTGAGTCTGCTAAACATGTGCTTTCATGATCTGTTAAAGCTAGAATTACTTTATAAACATATAAGTAAATACATAGGGTGGTATGCAAGTATATGCAAATGTATTAGCTGATATATGGTAGATTCAAGGGAGAACTCAAATAATCTAATTCCTTAGAAAGGCAAAGTCAACAAAGTACACACACCAAGAAATCAGTACTTGAACAAAGTGGGGTGAGGTCAAAGGAAGCAGGATAGATAAGAGAAGAAGGGTAGAAGATTGAATCAAGAATTCAATGTATAAGTTAGAGGAGTAGCTCATTTGGTAGAGCGCTAGCCAGTGAGTAAAAGTGTCAGGTACCAAGTTTAAGTCCCCGTCTTGAACTGAAAAAAAAATTAATGTATATCCTACAAAATTAAGAAAAGCGAGGGAAGGTATGGGTTGAGAGGAAGGAGTAAGAATGTTGAAAGGGGTAACACTAATCAAGATGCATTGTATTCAGAAACTGCATTGTTAAATGGCAACCCCATTGTACAACTACTTTAAAATTATAAAATACTTTTTTAAAAAAGAGTAACAAGCTCTTTGAAAAATTGCATTTAGCTGCAGTCTATGGCCTACCAGGGAGAGCTGTACTCAGAGATTTGATCCAAGTAAAGACATAAATAAAATTCCAAACCCAAAATTGAAGGAGCCCTGATAGGCAGGACCTCTTTCTGGTACTTAGGAAAGCTCTTATTAAACCAAATTACATGAGGCAAAGTCACTGGGAATAAAACATAAACATTAATGGTGTTTCCTAAGTGACTATTCACTATTTAAAATAACATACACTTTTCAGCTTACTTCATTGGAGGAAGGATTAAAAAATACAAAAACAAAAAATAAGCACAGCTCAAGGAGAAAATTCCAACATAGACAAAAAATTTTAATCTGAGATAAAATATAGAACATTGCTGTACTTTTAGTAAGTCTTTGACAACATACCATTCTAAATAGCAGTATAGAACACCAAAGTGGGTAAAGGATTAATCTCTGCTTTTCACTAGTATCTCTCAAATGTAAAAAGTAATACCTAGCACTCAGGTTATGTCAGGGATGTTAATTAGAAATACTGATGATTTCCATGGGTTAGATGACAGTTTGAATTCATTTATATGAGATTTGAGATTACTGCCCTGAAAACATTTGAATTATT
Organism: Dipodomys ordii; assembly: GCF_000151885.1. Taxonomy (NCBI): domain Eukaryota; kingdom Metazoa; phylum Chordata; class Mammalia; order Rodentia; family Heteromyidae; genus Dipodomys; species Dipodomys ordii. The sequence goes on from NW_012267305.1 coordinate 1,380,221, forward strand.
AACAGTGCAACTCTTAACTATCCAAAGACCATGAAAGATAAGTCAGGGGAAGTTCTACACTGACTGTGTTCTTTCAGTTTTCCCTGCAGTGTGTAGTCTACCTTGCACACGATCTCTATACCGCAAGAATTGTCTCCATGGCTCTGTGCTCCAATCTTCTCAACTCTGCTGATCACTCCAAGAGGAACATCGAGGACGAAATGAGGGTCCTAGGTTTAAAAATTAAGATGAATGTAATTGAAGTCATACTGCAGTGGCTTCACATTTTAGGTCTTGGTATTTGCAGAGTTTCAAAGCATGTCCTCTTTGCATTTCTTCTTTGCCCAGCTAAGAAACTGAAGTCTGATTTATAGCATACTTGATGAATTATATGTTGAAACTATACTGGAACTTCCCCTCCAGATTCATGTGGTATTTTAACTAACTTTTGGTCAAAATATGAAATCTTTCTGCAAATACGACTCTCTAGGTTATTTTCAGAATGACAGGATTTCAGGGGACTGTTGACTTCTTTCTTTTACTATTCAAAAACTTTTTATAACACTTTTTTTTTTGCCAGTCTTGGGGCTTGAACTCAGGGCCTAAGCACTGTCCCTAAGCTTCTTTTTGCTCAAGGCTAGCACTCTACCACTTAAGCCACAGTACTACTTCTGGCTTTTTTTGTGTATGTCGTACTGAGGAATCAAACCCAGGGCTTCATGCATGCTAGGAAAGTACTATACCACTAAGCCATATTCCCAGACCTTACAACACATTTTAAAAAACTCACCCTCTCTACATTCTTAAAGTACATCTTAAAGTCCGTCACTGTCAGGGTTCCACTTACTGCTCCCATAAATGGGCAGATATACATGACATCTTTCACTGAAAGAAAAAAAAGTAACAATTAATGTCATAGACATGTGCTTCAATGACTTAGCATAACTTTCCAAATATATGTGCATGGGATTCCAGTTTTCTAGGACTTTTAAACTTTATAATTAATTATTACTTTAGATAGAGACACTGATGTAGAGTCCTCTAATAAAATTCAATTGTCTAAAACAAAACTCTGATTTGACAAGCAGGTTTTAAGTAAAAAGTTATGAGTAAGTTACATTTTGTAATTTTTTTCCAGGTAGTTAACATTTTTCCTGGGTGATAAATCTGTCATATGCAAAACAGTAAAGACATTACACAATAATTTAATAAATAACTGATACTTTACACAAATGAAAACTAAATACTGTACCCTAATTTACCTCCAAGAAAATCTTTTCTTTGGGTGGGGGTGAGGGTCGCTTGTGGGGCTTGAACTCAGGGCCTGGGCACTGTCCCTGAGCTTTTTTGCTCAAGGCTAGTGCTTTGCCAGTTTAGGCCACACTGCCACTTCTGGTTTCTTGGTTGTGAGAGAAGCCTTTTTACAGATGACAAAAAGTAGAACATTATTGAAGTATAAAAAGATTTGTTTCATGGCTAGTGGATGTAGCTCAGTGGTACAGCACCTGACTAGCATACATGTGGCCCTGTTGATCCTCAGCATTGGGGAAAAAAGGACTTATTTCAAGTTCTCATCAATATTGACTTTTTCTTAGCAATCAAGTCTATAACACAATAATTTCCTTTTTAATTTTCTTTTTTAATTTATTTTTTTGTGAACATACTGTACAAAGGGGTTACAATTACATGGGCAAGATAATGAGTACATTTCTTATCAAGCATTGTAGCCTCCTCCTTTGTTTCCCCTTCCCATCCCTTCCCATCCT
>NW_012267305.1:1383340-1410994 GCF_000151885.1 Dipodomys ordii
AATAGACACATGAAGAAATGCTCAACCTCCCTAGCCATAAAAGAAATGCAAATCAAAACAACATTGAGATACCACCTCACCCCAGTTAGAATGACACATTAATTTCTTATCTATTGTAAAGATCCTAGATTCTTCCAAAATGCCATTCCATTGAAATGACAGGAACAAACATGGATGAGTCTGAGTATTAAAGTACTAAAATGGTCACACAGACAAATTCTCAGAACACTTCCATTAAATGTTTCTATATTTCATTATGAACTGAGTGTCTTCAAGGGCTGGGGTTCTGGGTATAATAGGACATGATTTCTGCCCATAAACAGCCCAAGACTAGTGAAATACTACACAGAAATACACCATTATATAATAGCCTAACAAATGCTACAATAACTATATAACCACAGTGATAAACCTCAGAAAACCAACACCTGAACTGGGCAGGAAAGAAGGTAGGGGGAGAGAGATGTGGAAGGAAGGAGGTGGTAAACAAGTTGTTAGAAGTTAATTTGGTTGTATTCAAGAGTGCCATGAGGATAAGAAGTCATGAGGCCCAGAGAAGTGGATCAGGAAGTGTTTTTATTGGCTACTAAGGCATTATTAGTATCCTGTCTTTAAAAGATAAGAAACTTTATGAACAAGAAACAAAATGATGTATTGTGTGCTTCACAGGCCACAATTTTATGTGTAAAAGTAAAATGGATATCAACTATAGTATAAATGGTGGGCAGGAACAAATAGAAGTTTATAATTATACAGTTCCTATCCCATACAAGAAGCAGTGTTAAATCACTTGGGAAGTAGACTGTGATAAGTTAAAGATGGAAGGCAATCAGTAAATGATCAAAAAGAATTATAGCTACTATGCACAAAGAGAAGATACAATAAAATCTTAAAAAAGTATTCAATCCGGAAGGGATAATAGGGGAAAAACAAAGGAGGGGTAACAATGCTAGATAGGAAATGTACTCATTACCTTACTCATGTAACTGTAACCCCTCTGTACAGTATCTTTACAATAAAAATATTTTAAAAAGTATTCAATCAAAAACAATAAACAAAAAAGGATAAAGAGAACAATGGATGAAGAAGATAAGGAGAAAACAAATAACAAAATGGTGAATTTTAACTTAATTATACTAATATTTCTGTAACATATTAATGGTCTAAACAATGAAAAGGCAAAAATTGTCAGATTAAAAATGAAAGTAATACTTCAACTATATGTGTCTCAAAAGACACCTACTTTAAATATAAAGACACAAACAGTTTGAAATTGAAAGAATGAGAATAGATCTAACACTAATTTTAAAAGCCATTGTAGACATCTGTAATATCAACAGAAAAAGTAGATTTCAGAGTAGACTATTTCCAGAAATAAATAAGCCATTTCATATTAATAATCATATTAATTCATCTGAAAGAACAAAACAATTCTAATCATTTATGTACCTAGTAACAAAACTTCAAAATAGAGGGAGCAAAATGGATAATTATAGTCAAAGGTTTCCATGCCCCTCTCAGTAATGTACAGAACTGGAAAATGAGTTCTTACACAGAAAACTTGACCAATACTATCAACAAACTTTAACTATCTCATATTTACAAAATAATCTAATCAATAACAGCAGAACATACACTGTTTTTAATTATACACAACATTTTAAAAGATGATATTATGGGCCATAAGAAAAATCTAGATAGAGATTGAAAAATTGATAGAGATACTATATATATATTTAATAAAGCATGTGGTTGAACAGATAGAATGAAATTGGAAATCGATTATATAAGCAAATTAGAAACACGTGTGAAACAAACAATCTACTCCTCTAAGCAACCCAAGGGTCAAGGAAAAAGTCAGAAAGAGAACCCAAAAGCACTTTGAACCAAGTGACAATGAAACACAAAATCCTAATTGACTAAATGTTACTAAAGCAGTAAATGGGAGGAAAATTTTGCTGCCTAGAGAAAGAAGGTCTCAAATCAAGACTAGAAGTCACAAGAAACAAGAGAAAGAAGAGGGAATTCAACACAAAATAAGCAAATATAGAAAAAATAAATGTTAGAAAAGAAATAAAATAGAAAACAAAATAATGAAGGTTATTTGAGATGAGATGATCAGTGAAATAAACATTTAGCTTGATTAATGGGGGTTAAGTAAAGAAGAAGACACTTATAATTACAAAAATAAGAAAGATGATGTCACTACACATTAAACTGATATTAAAGGAATAATTAAGGGGATATGATAAATGACCTTGACAACAATTTTACAAGTTGGATTAAATGGACAAAATATTAGGAACATACAAACTAGTAAAACTTACTTGAGGAGAAAAAGACAACCTAAATTATCTGGTAGCTACTAAACACACTAAAGTTGTAAAATTTTCCACTAGGAAAATTCAAAGTCCAGGTAGCCCCACTGGTAATCTCTATAACCTATTTAAGCAAGAAATAAATTCTCTCAGAAAATGGAGGAATAATTTCTGATTCATTCTATGAGATCAATATTACTCTGATACCAAAATCTGGCAAAGCTATTACAAAACCATAGACCAATACAAGTGCAGATGGCAACACTTCTAACACTTTTTAAAATAACCCCAACAAAAACCAAGATTTGTCACATGAAGAAATGAACCACACACACACACACACACACACACACACACACACACACACACACACATATATCAAGTAGAGTTTATCCTGGGAATACAAGTGTGACTAAACACTCAAAATTAATTTATGGGAAGTAGCATTGTGGCTCAAAGTGGTAGAGTGTTAGCCTTGAGCAGAAAAGCTCAGGGATAGCACCCAGGTCATGAGTTCAAGCCCTATGACCAACTAAAAAAAATTAATTTATATAATCTCTTATATTACAGTCTAAAAAAGAAAAATCATCTTCTGTTAATGGATATAATATTGCATTTGACAAAAATCTAACACAAATCTCTTTTTAAAAAATAGCTGAGAAAGCAAGGAATAAGAGGATACTTAATATGATAATGGATATACACACACACAAAAACCAAATGTAACATTATGTTTACTGGTGCCCACTATTAGAAACAAGAAAATAATGTTTGCTCTCATCACTTCTTAACACTATATTGCTGGTTTGAGCAAGTGTAATAAAGCAAGAAGAGATAAAAGGCATTCTTATTCTAAAGGAAGAACGAGAATGCTCATACATTGCTAGTTGGAATGTATATATTAATATAACCACTTTGGAAAACAACTTAGCAATTTTTTACAAAGTTGAATGTATACTAACATATGACCCAGTTTTTCCATTCCTTAGGCAGTTATACAAAAGAAAACACAAATCTATGCAAAGACTTGGACCTACAGCCACGCATGCTGGCTCAAGAGTGTAATCTCCAGCTACTCAGAAAGAAGCAATAGGAGGATGGCCATTTGAGGCTAACCCTGGTGAAAAAGTGAGATTCTATCTGAAAACACAGGCCAGTCCAGGTGTTGGTGACTCACTCCTATAATCCTAGCAACTCAGGAGGCTGAGATCTGAGGATTGTGGTTTAAAGCCAGACTAGACAGAAAGGTCCTCAAGAATCTATTTTCAATTAACCAGCAAAATGCCTGACTGGAGGTGTGGCTCAAGTAGTAGAGTGCTAGCCATGAACAAAAAAGCCAACCAAGAGTACAAGGCCCTGAAGTCAAGACCCAGTGTTACACACACACACACACACACACACACACACACACACACACACACACACCCATATACACATGCTGGGTAAGGTAGGGGTTGGTAGAAAGAGAACCAGGTGTAGTACAAGCCTGTAATCCCAGCTACTTAGAAGGCAAAGGTAGAGGTCCAGGGCTGGCCCCAGGCAAAACTAAAGCAAAAAGGGCTGAAGTATGGCTCAAGTGGTAGAGTACTTGCCTAGCAAACATAGAGCAGGGAGTTCAAATCCCAGGATTACCAAAAAAGAAAAAAAATCCATCTGGGATATAAATGTGCATAGCAGCTTTGTTTTATAATTACCAAATAGAACCAACTGAAATACTCACCAACAGCTGAATGGAGAAGCAAACTGTCACAAAAACACACAACTAAATACAATAATATTGAACCAATACAACAATAAAAATGTATGACTGTTAGCCCTCACAACAATATAGATGAAAATCAAAATAATTATCTGATTGGAAGAAACGAGGCAAAAAACGCATATATTCTACAATTTCTATAAAACAATAGAAAATAGAATTTAGCGTGTAATGTTTGGGAATGCATGGAAACGAACAGGAACAGTGATTACCAAGGGATCTAAGAGAACTTCTGGGGAGTGATAGATATGTTTACTACCTTAACTGTGATGATGGTTTCCCAGGTGTATCCTGAATGGAAACTCTTCAGTCTTACAAAGACAAACTGAAATAATATTTCATAGGGAGTACTTTAAAATGACCTAATTGAATACTTTGCCTCCAGGAACATATTTTATTTCAAAGTCAGGGTTAATTTACTTACCCTTTGGAAGCCACTGGAGGAATTGAAAATGCTTACATCGCTTAAGGATGTGCAGATGTCTTTAACATTTTCAACAACTGGGACAGGAGTGGTACAAGTGGGAGGCTCCAGCTCCCAGAGCAAAAGAGAAGCAAACAGGAGAGAAAGAGAAGCAGGAGCACAGCTGACCCACCAACAGCCTTCTCTTCCTGTTAAGACAACCATGAGCCTGCAGCACAAGTTTTGTTCAACATTCCCTGACATACAAAGGAACCAATCACCTAGAGCATCTCTAATCACTTCTAAGTAGACTCTGCCTCACTGGGAAATACCAAAATAAAGTGAAAAACACCTTTTTCACATTGGACACTTAAATCTGTGTAGCTGACTTCTCAAGAAACTGCAGTGGCCTAACATAACCAGCTCTGTGTTTTAAACCAGCCATTCAGAAGGCAGCACAGTACAGGGCTGGAAGAATATCCAAAGGAACAGAGAGGCCAGAGGACCACCTTGAGAGAATCAAGTCCCAGAAACCAAGGAAAAAAAGGATTTCAGAACTCATAATGGACAATAAAGAATGGTAAAGTCCATCCCACAGACTGGGATAGATAGTCGGAGAGAGTAGTTATTTTTGAAGCTCTGGGAAGAAAGCCCAGACATTCAAATGTTCTTCGTACGAGATAACCATACTCTGAGACTGACCATGCATCTTTGGGAGAGCAAATGAAGAAAAAACAAATTGGCTAACCCAAACAAGTGATGAGGTGAAAGGGGGTACCCAGCTGCCCTTCCTATCCACCAGCTACCTCTTGAATTGTCTGCCAATCCACATGACAGGATAAGGAATCTCTTACTCCGTTATGATCCAGGATGGCAACACAGGCCTATAATTCTGGGAATCTTCTAAGTCACGAAAAGTTCTTCACCAGATCCTCAAAATCATAATTAAAATAAGATATAGGTCTTCTACCAATACATTTTGCTTATAGTAGTGAACTGGCGTTAGGCCGTGTCTAATCAGCTCTCAGTTTATGAGGAACAGGCCCCTTGCCTACTTGTGAAGGCCATCTAACACTCAACAGAAGCTTCTGGGGTCCTCTACGATTCTGCCATCTTTTAAGGTCAAGATGACACAAATAAGAATGAAAAGAGCTCATTAGTCCCACAATTAAATTGGTCAGGAAGATCTCCAACACATGCGTCACCTGTGCTCCTACATAAAATGCTATTTGGTTTTCTATATCTCTATAAGTATTAAACTTACCAATGGCCTTAATTGATTCTCCTGGAAAAAGTGGAGCTTCTTCCATCTGTGCCAGCTTATTTCCATCCCTTAGAGCCTGGCAAGAAACCAAAGAAGAGAAAATCTCACTTTCTATCTATGTATCTGAGAAGAATCGTGGGGTTCTGTGTTCTTTCTATAAGGCTACAGAAGCGTGCAAAATGTATGCTCCCCACCAAAAAAAAAAAAAAGACAATTTCAAAGCTCAGCATCACAGGACATCATGCTCCGTATTCTAGCAAATTGTTACAACATATTTACATTTCACAGTTAGAAAGCATTAATACAAAAATGGCTTGACATGACAAATACATACTGTATAACTACACAAACAGCTATTATAAGGTGCTTCAAGAATTTGGAAATAAGATCAGAAAAAGGTTACCTTCTGAGCATGAAACTAACACAAATAAAAACATTAGATGTAGGTACCTGGCTGATTGTAAAAATGACCCAGCCTATGAGAACATTTGGGAAACCTCAAAATTAAAATAACTGGAGAATGGTCTTGTGACAATTGGTGTCCCAGCTATATGTGTGTGCATAAGCACAAAGTTCAAAATGTCAAATTCTCCAAGATCTAAAATGTTCTGAGTGCCAACATGATGCCACAAGTGGAAAATTCCACGTCTGAGTTCATGAGACAGGTCATAAAGTGCATGCACATTATAAGACTGCATAAAATCTCCTTCCAGCTGTGTATATAAAGAAGGTGTCTAAGAAACACAAATTTTATGTTTAGAGTTGGGTCCCAACCCTAAGGCATCTCATTATGTATGTGGTAAGTACTTCAAAAAAAATCTAGAAAAAAAATTCAAAAACTAAAACATTCCGGTCCCAAGCATTTTGAGCTATTCAACATTTACTCCTGTCTCTTCTATGAAGAAGCGTCTGTTCATAAGGCATCTCCCATGCCAACTCTTTTTTGCACTAATTTCATAGTCACCAAGAAAACTGCTAATGAATTACTAGGTTTCCTGGCTGCATTGATGCTAGGAGACATTTCTATGACCAGACTAGTACTCTGGACCAGGAGCTAGTTTCTTGCTGGCCTTCTTAGTGTCAGATGACTCAGAAGAGGTCAGAAAATAGTGCTCTTAAATTACAAAGTTAGGAACTGGAACCTAAATTTGGAGTCTTTTCCAAGGTATTCTGTGAGACGCTATCAAGGAAATGAGCCAATTTCTCTTTGGCAAGTCTGCCATAATGTATCACAACAAGAATAAGGTGACCAAAACCCTAGAAATGTTTTATAGCGCATTAATTTCCCAAAAAATGTAAATAGGTCTTTAAAGTCTGAGAAATCCTGGGTTAAACAAAAGAAAAGCTGTATTTGTTTTAGTGAGACAAGTCTTTAGTTTGTTAATGTACACACAGCCCGCAAGAGGGCGCTGAAGTACAATGTATTTTTCATACCTATGTGCTCAGGGACTGCTTTTTCCAGGGAATACCTGTTAACACCAAGAGGTCTCTAGTGTTCAGTAGAAAACAGGATGGACAATACTAAGTTTTGGCATAATGTTGTAAAGCAAAATGTTTGAAAATAGGTGTCTTTTACAATTCTAAATTATTGAAAATTCAAAATAATATTAATTTTTTAGTTATAAAAATATTCCAATACATTTTATTAAAGGACAATTTAGAAACACTGTGCTTAGTAGTTTCATTACGTTTTATAAAGAAAATGCCTGAATACAAACAGCAAATTCAATGGTAACTGTCACTGGGAGGACAGAAAACAATGTAATCCATCCTCTCCGTATCAAGAAATGAATGGTTAAAGTAATACACATTAGTAGGATTTGTTACCTTCAAAGACTTTATTCAATTTGAATTTTTAGAACAGACTCATTAAGATAGTTTTCAGCCAAAATTCTAAGGGAATTAACATATAAATGGGATCATGTTGAAACCATTTGTATGTGTGTATGTGTGTGTGTGCACGTGCATGTGTGTATATAAGGGAGTCAGGGGGTACTAGGGATCAAACCCAGGACCTTGCACATGCTAAACACATGCTCTACCACTGAGCTATAACCCAAAGACTTTAATTTAAACTTGAGTTTTCACTTGCTACTTACTATCTCCATTTCACAATGATTTCTATTACATTATTTGTTGTTGTTGCTATCGGGTATCAAACTCAGGGCTTAGGCACACTGAATAAATGGTCTGTCTATAACTAACCTACAAATGTCCAGTCCCATTTGTAGATTCTTTTGTGCTGATCCTGGGGCTTGAATTCAGGGCCTAGGCACTGCCCCTAAGATATCTGGCTCAAGGCTAGTACTCTAGCACTTGAGTCACAGCTCCACTCCTGGATTTTTTGGTAGTTAACTGAAAATAAGAGTCTCACAGATTTTCCTGCCCAGGCTAGCTCTGAACTGAGATCTTCATATCTCAGCCTCCTGAGTAGCTAGGATTATTGTGAGCTGCAGGTGTCCAGCTTGTAGATTTATTTTTATACTCCTATCTGATTTGGAAATTACCTTGTATATAGTAAATAAGGTAGCAGGCATATTTTAAATGTCTGATTTTACACCTATGAAAGATAACCAATCTTAAAAAAAGGCTTAATTTGAAAGTCTTCTTTATTATCAGAACTAGTAACTAATATTATAGCATAGTTGCAAAGTGAAACAGCTACTTTAATCAGTGCTAGAATTGTAAATTACTTCAAATGCTACATTTTAAAGCTTATTTTAATGACCAAATATTATATACTATATAGGCTTAAATTCTTTAAATGATATTTAAAAATAAAAAATAAATGGGGTATTGGTTATTTTGAAATGTAGTTATGAAAACAAGCTGTTATTAAAAAAAAACAGAATTTGAAAGGCTTCGGACAGATGATTCTTGTTCAGCCTTTACATTTTAAAGTATTCAACCCAGAACTGGCTAAATAGAATGTTGTAAGGAACAGTCATGATGGTGAGTACTCCAAGAATGAATACAGTTCTCAAGATAGAGGCTAAGGATGCAACAGTTATCTTCTCTTCCCACAGCGATGGTCAAGTATGCCTGAAAATGCCTACGCACTTATATGAGGCATGAATAGATTGGTGAACTATAGTGAGATAAAGTCCTCACTTAGTGACTATTAAATCTGGGACGTGTTTTGAACCATGAGAATAAAAGAATGATCACACTGCTTCTGATTTCCTCATAGGAGTACAATGGTAAAAGGAACACATTTAGCTTTAGCATAGAAATTGAGGAGAGCAGCTGAAAGGCTCAGTTTTTTGGTAAGTATAGTAGATTCCCTTTATGAAGCTGGTGTTAGGAGATGGGACTCACATTTGTGCTGCAACTACCAGGTTGCACAGGACATGATTTGACCCTTGATTTATCCAACCTATGCACAGCACAATCAAAGGATGGAATAAACTTGATCTCATAAGCACACCCATTCTTCTTGGTGCCCTTGCCCAGCCAAGGAATCCCCTCTGATGACCTATCTCATGCTTCTGAGATCCTGAAGATTCAGTTGAGGTCTATGGCTCCCTGGCTGTCCTTTAGATCTCCTGTCCACTGAGATGACCATGGCCTCTCCACTACTTCGGTTCTTGACCTAAATCTAAGCTTCCACGTGGACAGTGGAGGTAACAGGTGCATGCTCAAAGTAATGTTTTTCAAACTGAGCTCTTGAAAGTGCTTCTGAGGCCACCAAAGGAGGGTGTGGTGAGAGATAAGGACTAAAGCACAGCAGAGCACTTAGGCATCCTATGAGCTATTCTTCTAGTGTCTCAGACATCAAGTTTTTACTTCAGCAGCACAAAGAGCTCTACTGCTTTGAGACACCACAGGAATCTGGGGGTAATGAGCAAAGGCTAAGCACTCAAGAATCAGAATGATTATATGCTGATAAACAAATACAAATATACATTCTCATTTCCCAAATACTTTCTTATGTACCCAGGTACCATGCTTGGCAGGGACCATGCAAATCTGAATAAAGGAAAGGCCATCCCCTTAAGATGCACCTTTGGCATAATATGTCTGCTTCCCTTGGGTCACTTGAGTATCCAACATTGGGAGAGGGTCACTAACCACATCAATAACCCTATCTTGGGAAACTGAGAGGCAAATAAACACATTTCTAGTTGACAAAATGTTGGATAAACCAATTTTTGGCAAATAATGTCATAATGGAATCTACTAAATTTAGATAGGAGAGCACTACTATAAGTGGTAGAAGCATTTGGAAAGCTTTGCTTATCATCTAGAAAACTAGTATGAAATGGCTTCTAGATACACGATCTGTAGCTACAAACAGATGAACACGTAGAACTTGCCACCTGATCAGCTTCAGCTTCAGAAGGGTAGCCATTGTGTTCTTCCTGTATCTCCTGCACAGCACCAGGTGCATGGACAAGAAAAGGCAGAGAAGAGAAAGAAAAACACGTGCAAACAGACAGGTGAAAGGACAGAATTTTTTTTTTAAGAGACAGTAAGCATGTAAAAGTTGACACACCTTTCACAGCTTTGCAACTTACAACATTTGCCCTTTGGAGTTACAGAAATAACATGTAGGCCATCTATAGTACTTTCGGCCTAAAACGGGTATCTATTCTGTATTTGTATTGGAGTAGAAAAAATTTTTAAAAAGCAAACAAACATGTATTTCAAAAGATGTACTGGCTTCTTAAAATCAAACAACACTATAGCATATAGCAAAGAAACAAAATAATGGGCACACCATGGGTTCATAAAAAATAAAACATACCACGAAAACCAGTTAAAGGCCAAAGTCAAGCCAAAATACAAAGCAGTTTATAGACAAGTATGTCAAATACAGTAAGCTTGTGTTCACTAACCCCTCCCCCCACTATATTGGCCAGAGATAAATTTCACTGTACACATGCACATATCACATGCTGGAGATTATATATATGTATATATGTTTGCTTAATTATTTATTACAAATCAAACACTGACTTAAAATTAGTATCACATTAAATATTTCTAACTGGAATATCAACAACATGCTTCAAGGGTCACATATCTTTCAATTTTATCCAATCCCTTTAAAGATATATCACTCCTGATTTCTCCATGAAATCAATTCTTGTTTGAAACTTTCAAAACTGAACTTCAAGTCCAGCAGGTGGTATAAAAACTATGAATATCTAAAGGGAAAGACTATAACCCTTTTCAAAGGTGGCATCCAATTTCTGAGGCTATGAATATGAAACTTTGGGATAGCTGTACTTTAACTTCATAAAACTTTGGTTCCAATAACTATATTTCTTTTAAATAAAAAAGCAATCAATGACAAAGTAGCAAAGCTTTAAAAGAGTTTACTATTTCTCACCTTTTGCTTTTGTTATTAAAGTACAATAATACTTAACATATTTTATACTCATTCAGAACACTGAATTTAGTGCATCTTTTAAAGCAATGTGATTTTAAGTGTGTCCAGCTGTTTTTAATTTCCATATTACAAATACAAAGAAAACAAAGAAAATCATTATTTGACTAAAATTTTAAAACAGAAACGAATGAATTAAAAAAAATACCATAAAGTACTTCCAAGTCCATGCAAGAGAAAAGCCAAACACTAATCTTCAACAATGTGAATCAATGAAAGAAAATGATTCCCACAACAAAAGAAAACATGGTCAAAACAATATTTAAAAGGTACACCTAGCAGGGCACTGATGTCTCACACCTGTAGTCCTAATAATAATCTGAGGATTGTGGTTTCCAGCCAGGGTACGGAAGTCCATAAGGCTCTTATATCCAACAAACAAACGAACAAAAAAGTTGGAAGTGGCACTGTGGCTCAAGTGGTAGAGTACTTGCCTCGGGCCAAAAAAAAACCAACTCAGGGACAGTGCCCGGGCCCTGAGTTCAAGCCCTAGGACCCACACAGGACCAAAAAGGGGAGAAAGGGGGAGGAAACCGAGTAACAAGAATTTGGCTTAACCTGATTATTTTGTACTACTTCATTGGCGTCAATAAAATTGAAAAATTTTAACTGACATCGTTAAAGAATACTGTCAAAATTCACACTGTTTTCAGTTAATAGAATTAGGTTAATTTTCAATGTCTGATACTAAGAGTTAAATGCATGCACATTACCAATCTTTGTCTTGCTCTATGAATATTCTGAAATAAAGGGAAGGAAAATTGTGAGGAAAAGATCAGCTATAATTTACTATTGTTGAATTGTTAAAAATATTAACTAGGATTGGCTGGGCTAAATTTTTCTTCAATATAAGCACTTATGCTTTTGGGATTCAACATGCAAACACAAACATGACTGAAAATCTTACTTGGAGAGCATAGAGAGCATATGACCACTTATTTGGTGGTTCAATTCTATCAAATGAATCACACCATGGGCAAGGCTGGAGAAGGCCTGGGTAGGCTTAGACATTTACATAATCCCTGCCAAGAGCCTTCATTTGGTCAGACTTCATGTAGGACAGGGAAAGTCAGTATCGCACACTAGTAACCACGTTAGCAACCTGCCCTCACACACATTGGATTTTACTGCACATAAAAACATCATAACAAACAAAGCATTTGTAGTGAACACTTAAAGCTATGACACAGCAGAGCAAATTGATCTGAGTGACTCATAAGAACCAGTGAGAAGGTAAAGGCCACTAAATAGACTAAGTGTTCCATAAAGCACAGACATACACAAGTAGGAGGCCCATCTGCCAAAAGCCAAATATCCTTACCCTTATATCAGGCCTCCTGAAAACCTGTTAGTTAAAATACAGAACATCATCATCTATTGACCTGTAAAAGATGCCATTAAATTTAACTTCCCATTCCCTAAGAAACATCCCAATCCTCTATATAAGGAGAAGCAAGCCAATCCTAATGTATTTGCCCTTGAATTATCATTTAATATCAAATCAATTCTAACATGTTTGTCTTGTATTTTTTTCAGGAAAGTCTATGACTTGAAGAAATGTATCAACTTTTGGCTAAGACAAGCCACATTATTTTAAAAACCTCTCCTCAGTCAAGTGCTGTTACAAGCTATCATGACCAGGCTGTGTTTTGAAAAGTTCATTTGTGTTTCTGTTTGGAATATGGACTGCATTTTCTACATAGCAATGCTGAAATAAAAAAGGCACTTTTGCTCCCAAACCAAGCCACAAAAACAAATAAAAAATTAAACTGAACCACAGAAATTGTTCATTGGACCCAGAGCACAGTTCAGCTATAGTGTTAAGTAACAGTATCATAAAACTGAGGTAATCATAAAGTTTAACATAATTTATATTGACATTACTCTTTCAATGAATACTTGGGACTCCCTAATTAAACTTCCTGATTTGCTTACCAGACTAGGAGCAAGATGTCTGTTCTAATGGACTTAGACAATGAAGGGAAAGCTCTGGGGAGGAAGTGGTAGTGGCTCATCCCAGAAGGGATGGGAACTCCCCCTCTATTCAACTGGAACCCTGACTTCAGTAACATGATTGCTGCTCCTGAGGCACATGAACCCTAATAGCAGAGGAAACAGCGCACAAACGGATCAAACTCTTGGGGAACACTTTAATGATCTTTGTACCCTAGTCCAAAATCTACGATCACAGCATCTAACCACCGAGTGCTGTTTTTTTTTTAAATACAAAATCAAAAAAGACACTTATCAGAGTTTCTTAATGACTTTATGGTTTTACTCAAGAGGTATGAGATCACATGAATATGAACATACAGACCTCAAAAAATACCAGTGTATCATCTATTAAAATACTCTTTGAAGTCAAAAAGGTCTTCTGAATTACATGGCACTGTACTGCAAAAGAAATTAAGGTCTATAAATTCCTAAACAGACTGTTTAGATTAAGCAGGTTTAATCTGGAAAGGGCTATTTATCTTAATTATTGTGATAGTTTCATGAACACACACATATGTCAAAACTTATCAAATTGTAGGCTTTAAATATGAGGAGTTTATCACTTGTTAGCTATACCTCAAGAAAGCTGACAGAAGCAAATAAAACTGCTACATGTTTATGGTAATTAAAAGCTCAAAAGAGAAAGCCTTCCACCCACAGACAACTATACTTAACTAGACTCAGTTTGTAATTCCTTTGAGAATTTCCTGTCACTATACACATGATTTATCACCTTGACCTCTAGTTTTAAAAAATGAGAAAATAAACTTTCTCAAACTACTTCCTCCCTTTTCCCAGTCTCTGCTGACTGAGTTTATTTTTTAATTCTTCTGTCATTTTCTTTGAGAAACAGCTGCAGAATAAAGTGTTCGAAACTTTTATGTTCAAGCTACTTAACATTTTATACATTTTAACTCATTTTATTCTTGTGAGAACCTGTGAGATTAAATGATTATTGGCCCTATTTTTTTTTTTTTGAGAAAAGCAAGACTTTTTGGTAGAGAACTATCATTTCGACCTTGGCATTGTGATTAGACTTGTGACCTGACAATGTTGTAGGGTCTCTGCACACAAATTAGAAAGAGAAATTCTACTTTGACACTTCGAAAGTACACAGGGAATCTTAACTCTCTTCAAGGCTTGTTGAAGAAACCAACATCAATACTCCTTCCTTCTCCTTGCTTCCCCTTTCCATCTGAAATCTTCTATTCCAACATGCTGGATTGTTTGCACATTTTTTCTGTGACTACAACTTTTAATGCTTTGTCTGAAAAACCACAGTTAACACTGTAATCTAAAGAGCAGCATACTCAATAATATTTTTACAGAAATAAGTCCACTGCAGAACCAAGCAGGACAACGGAGCCTCATCTATGGAACACATAACTCCTTGTCAAGGAGCCTTTGTGGAAGGAGAAAGAAACCTGAAAGTTCAGGGCTGGGAAGGTGGCTCAGTGGTAGAGTGCTTGCCTTGCTTGCCTGAGGCCCTGGGTTCGATTCCTCAGCACCACATAAGGAGAAAAAGCCGGAAGTGGCACTGTGGCTCAAGTGGTAGAGTGCTAGCCTTGAGCTGAAGAGCTGAGGGACAGCGCCCAGGCCCAGAGTTCAGGCCCCACAACTGGACCCCCCTCCCCCCCAAAAAAGAAACCTGAAAGTTTGCAGAAAGAGGGATGATCATCAGGTTTACACTCACATAATTCTTCACCTGCTTTACAGAAATCCTCAGTGCTCTAGGCATGAGAAGAAAGTCCATGGAGGTTTTTCCAAAAATGTCTGTGTTTCTCTCTGCTTCTTTCCTGAAATAAACCCTTTCTGGTACACGAAGAAGTTTTCATTTGGATTTGAATCTTATTTTCATGGACGCCAGAGGACAGAGTAGTATTTTGAAGTCAGGAGGTCTAGGGACACCTAATGTCTGCTTTCAGGCTTCAGTGGATGGGATGACTACAAGGCCCTGGCCAGTTCTAAAATTCTAAGTGTGGAGTTATTTAGGCCTCATTAGAAGATTTCAGAAAATCTCTCCCAAACTGACACTTTAAAAGGCAACATGGAATTGTGGTTAAAAATGCAAGCTTCTGAATCACATCCACACCCTATGGCTTAACTGGCCACAAGGCCTCAGACCAGCCACACACTGAAGTCTTGGTCTTCTCTCTAAACAGGTGATGCACAACGCACCTCCAACACAGCTTGTTGGGAGGGCTACGTCAGTTAGGATCATTCTACCTGGGGTGGGATAAGTAGTTGGTAGATCTCAGCCGCCCCCAACTTGTACCACAATAATCCTTACATACCCGCATCCTTTCCTTATCTCCTATACATGGCAAGAACCTACAAAATGTAATTAATAACAAGAATAATCTAGCCAACAGAACCATGATACTATTCAAGTTGACTCAATATTTACCAACCCATGCCACACTCTAAATGGTTTTTAGTAAATCTAGAAAAGGCAATTGAACTGTGTGTGAAAGTTGTGGTAGGAATACAACTTGCTTCCCCTGTCCCAGCCTCCCTTTATATCCTCCTTGGAAGTTCTCCCAACCTATGCAGAGAGGTGAGGGCTTTATACAGATGGGATTTACATGATAAAGAAACACTTGGAGACTACACCCTTGTCTCACCAGCCTCTGAAGAACTCCCTTGGCTGGGCACCACCCCAAAAGGGGCCACAGTTGTCCAGGGTTGCCTGTGGTTGTGTTTAGCTCTGGGACTGCACAACCAGGCCAGGCCTTGCTCCAAGCCAGCTTGGAAGAATAAATTAAACTGATGCTGTAGTCTAAATCTGTTTGGCTCCTGTTGGTTTTCTGTTTTGTTTTTCCTTTGGTTTTGTTTCATGCTAGGATGGAACAAAGAAGCCCTGTCCATGTTATGCGAATGCTTTAACACTGAGCTATACCCACAACCTATATCTTAGTTCTTAATAAGGTAACAACTGACACCCTTAAACCAGAAACTAAAGTTTTCAAACACACACGGTACTAGTATTATAAATAATAAGCTCACACTATACCACGTACCAAATTAACTGCCTTACAAGGTTTGTCAATCCTCCTAGTAACTTATATGAGCAATGGGAAAGTGAGGCAGTAACAGGTGAGATAATCTGCCCCATACTGTACATCTACCAACAGAATAGGGAATCAAACAAAAGCTGGCTGGCTTCATAAAGCATGCAGGACCCATTCCTCAATTTACCTTCACAAGTTTTTTGCCTCATTGAAGGTGCTGACGGGAACCTAAAATGCTAACTCCCACCAGGTCCTGTTGTACCCCCTCCTTTTTTGTTGACTCGTCTACTTAAGCACTTGACGCTGTCTGACATGTACCATAATTTTCTGTGTCTCTTTGCTTCACTAACTTCAGCCTGGCCCTACCTCTTACATCATGCAAAGGTGTTCACACTGGGTTCCTGCAAGTAGTTTGCTCCTTTTATATATAAAAATGATTGTAATGATACTTTATATTAAATGAGCATTTATGCTCCATACATATATTGCCTTATTTAACATAGTCAATCTTCTTTGCAGATAAACCATGGTTAAGAAATGTGCTAAGTAACTGGGCCTCATAGTAAAAAGTGCTCCAAGACCAATTTTATAATCATTTAGATAATTCAATAATAAAGTTACTAAATCAAATAAATATTATATATATGTTTTGTTTTGTTTTGTTTTTTGGGTCCGGTCGTGGGACCTGAACTCTGGGCCTGGGCACTGTCCCTCAGCTCTTAGGCTCAAGGCTAGCACTCTACCACTTGAGCCACAGCACCACTTCTGGATTTTTTCTTTTTGCTTATGTGGTGCTGAGGAATCGAATCCAGGGCCTCATGAATGCAAGGCAAGCGCTCTACCACTGAGCCACCTTCCAGCCCCGTCAAATAAATATTATATTTTAAATTAATGAATCATCTTTGAGTTCATACATTAGTGCTTCTATTCAAGGAAACATTATAATACTGGAATTAAAACACCAGTGTTTTCTTAGGTATAAAGCCTATATAATTTTTTTTAGTAATCAGATCACTACAAAGAAGCTTTTAAAAAGGCAGTTTTAGCTTGGTACTGGTGGCTCATGCCTGTAATCCTAGCTACTTAGAAGCCTGATATCTGAGGATAGTGGTTCAAAACCAGCCAGACTCTATCCCCAATTAACCTCAGAAAAAGCCACAAGTGGCACTGAGCTCAAGTAGTAGAGCGCTAGCCTTGAGCAAAAGGAGTGTTCAGGCCCAGAGTTCAAGCCCCAGAATGGGGAGGGAAAAAAAGCCAATTTTACTCTGCTAGGAAGTCCAAACTGTTCCATCAGAAGATGGTTCTGGGTAGAGTGAAACTGAACTTTTTTTTTTGGAGCCTCAAACACCAGAAGTGTGTTCACCAGCTAACTTGACCTGAATCAAGGCCAAGGATGGACCAATAAAAATCTCCAGTGGCTAAACAATCTTCCGTATGTACTTTTCAACCAAATCAGCAAAATATAACCCCAGGCTCTGGGAATTTAACCCATACCTGAATCTTCCCTGATCTCCATGGTCAAACCTTGCCAGAAGCAATCAATCAGAATGTCTCTCATAAATAAAGGAGGGAGGATAACAAAAGAGTAAAGTCTTCCAGAAATGTTTTAAAAAGTGAATAAGGATTAAGGGATGTCAGCCTGATTTCCACTTACAAAAGGAATTAGTATATTTATAATTAAACTAGTAGAAGGATAATTGTTGATTTTCCTAAATTCTAACCCTTTGTCAGTATAGTCAATTTTTCTTTAAATAGTCTCTCTAATATATCATGATTTCTTATAAATACTAATCAAAATGTATGTGCATGCAGTTTAGAGCCATTCAGCAGTCTGCAAAGAATTGACTTCTATTTATTTTTATTATTTTTAAGTAGTTGTTCAAAGGGGTCTCAATTTAACAAGTCAGTTTAAAAGTACAATGCATCTTGATCAATGTCATCCCTTCTATCATTCTCCCCCATCTTTTCTAATTCTACCCATACTTTCGAGTTATGTAGTTCCTTGACTTTTTCAAGCTAAGCTTTTAAGATGATTGTAGATTCAGGTACAATTGTGAGAAATCTCTCCTCTGTGCCCTCCAAACCCTTCTCAGTCTGCTGGCATCCATTAATCTGTGTCTGTTTCTGTAATTTTGTCATTTAGAGAACATTATATGCATGAAACTAACCAGTATATGATTTTTTTTCTTTTTTTCTTTTTTGTCGGTCGTGGGGCTTGAACCCTGGGCCTGGGGCGCTGTCCCTCAGCTCTTTAGCTCAAGGCTAGCATTCTACCATTTGAGCCACAACACCACTTCCGGTTTTCTGGTAGATTACTGGAGATAAGAGTCTCAAGGACTTTCCTGCCGGGGCTGTCTTTGAACCACGATCCTCAGCTCTCAGTCTCCTGAGTAGCTAAGATTACAGTCATGAGCCACTGGTGGCCAGCTTCCAGTATATGATCTTTTGATATTAGAATTAAAAAAAATTCCAACTTGCTGAGTGTATCAATATTCCTTTTTTTTTGTTAAGTAATATTCCTTGGCGTGGGTATATCATAGTTAAAAAGATACGGGTTGATTTCAGTTCTCTTTATGATTAAAGTTGGTATGGATATCCACATATACGTTTTTAGGTAAAAAAAAAAATGCCAAGGAGTACAATTGTTGGGACACATAGTAGCTTTATGTTCAGGATTTGTTTGTAAAGAAATTACCAAACTATTTCCTAGAATGACTGAGTCATTTTACATATCCACCAACAATGGAAGGATGAGTGTTTCTTCACACTTTTGTGAGTATTTCATTTATATGCATATCTGCAATCTGTCTATTTCTCTTTGGTGAAATGTCTCTTTGTGTCTTCTGTACATTTTCTAAATGGATGGCTTGGTTTTGCTGTTAGATTTTAAATAATTTTATAGTCTAGATACTAGTCCCCTGCCTGATAAGTTTTCTCTATAGTTGACTTTTCATTATCTTTTGCAGAGTACTTTTTTTCCTTTTATAGACTGTTTTTGGTGTCAAGAATTCTTTGGTCTCAGATCTTGTAAACTTCCTTTTTTCCCTCAATGTTTCATGGTCCCACTTTTTTGTATGTGTCAGTACTGGGATTTCAACTCAGGGCCTTTTGCTTTGGCTTGGCTTTTTCACTTAAGGATGGATGAGGCTCTACCACTTGAGCCACAGATCCACTCCTCAAAAGTAGTCTCTTCACAAAAGCTAGTTGAATAACTGAACTTATGCCTTCCCTCGATTGAATCCTTGTGAGTTGACTATATTTCTGTGGGCCAATTTGTGAGTTTTCTGTTCCGTTTCACTGATTTGTGTATCTATATCCCTGCCCTGGTCTTGATAACTGTATCAATGTGATATACCTTGAAATCATATATTCTGATTCCTCCCACTTGATTCTTTAATCATTTTAACTATGTTAGTTCCTCTCTGCCTTTACATATGAATTTCACAATAATTTTATCTGTATCTACAAAAAATTCCATGTAGGATTTTAATAGGAATTATGCTTCTTCATATATGAATTTGGGTACAAATGACATCTATTTTTGTGCTTGCCAGTCCAGGGGCTTGAATTTAGGACCTGGAAGCTGTCCCTAAGCTTTTGTGCTTGTGCTTAGCGTTCTACCACTTGAGCCACAGCTCTACTTCCAGCTTTTTAGGTGGAGTCTCATGAATTTTCCTGCCTGGGCTGGTTTCGAACCATGAATCTCATATCTCAGCCTCCTGAGTAGCTAGGATTACAGGCATGAGCCACTAGCATCCCACAGAAGTGACATCTTTATTATGCTGAATTTTCCATATACATGAATACATTACATCTCCATTAATTTAGATCATCTTTAATTTCTATATCAACACTTGGTAGTTTTCAGCTTTGCTAGATCGATACCTAAATATGTCATTGTATGGTGCTAATATAAAGGGTATTGTTTTAACTTATTTCCATCTGTTGCTAGTACATAAAAATAAGTTTTTAAAAAAAATCTTATACCTGTTACCTTGCTAAACACACTTATTAGTTCCATGAGGATTTTTTGCTTACTGTGGTTTTTTTTCCTTCCTCATCTTTAACATTCATTCCTTTAACCATTCTTTTAGAGTAAGAAAACTAGTGACAATTTCTCTTCACTGTCCATTTTCTGAAAATGTTCCTGAGCATATTTTTCTACATTAGAGTTTTCTTTCAAAACGTGGCACTTTCTTCCAACATGTTTTTTTGCCATTGGAATTAATTTTCTCCATAGGTAAGCTGTTATATTTCCCTTACTACCATCTGCTTGCTTTTTGCTTATTTTTCAGAAGTCTGACTATGATGTGTCTTGGTATGGATCTTTTGTTTGACTATGATGTGCCTTGATATGGATTTTCTTGTCTGAAATAGACTCAGCTTTGTAAATCTGAAGTTTATGTCTTTATACCAATTTAGGAAGTTTTCAGCCATTTTGTCTTCAGGTTCTTTTTTTACCCCTATTTCCTTTTTCTTCTTTGGAACTTTGACCAAACAAATGTTAGATCTTTTTTTTGGGGGGGGGTCCGGTTGTGGGGCTTGAACTCTGGGCCTGGGTGCTATCCCTCAGCTCTTCAGCTCAAGGCTAGTGCTCTACCACTTGAGCCACAGCACCACTTCGGCTTTTTTCTTTTTGCTTATGTGGTGCTAAGGAATCGAACCCAGGGCCTCAAGCATGCAAGGCAAGCGCTCTACCACTGAGCCACCTTCCCAGCTCTAGATCTTTTATTATAGCTCACAGGCCCCAGAAACTGTTCATTTCTTTCTTTCATTCAGATCTGTTTTTGAGCACACAGGTTCTTTTCTCTGCCCTTTTTATTCTGCTATTGAACTCACCCAATTGAGTTTATTTTCCTATTGTACTTTCTAGTTTAAAAGTTTTCATTTAGGGGTAGAGCGTTAGCCTTGAGCTGAAGAGCTCAGGGACATCACCCAGGCTCAGAGTTCAGGCCCCACGAGTGACCAAAAAAAAAGTTTTCATTTAGTGCTTCCTTATCTCTTATATTTCTTTGCTGAAACTACTATGTGGCTGTTTTTTATTATTTCAAGCATGTTTTAATTGTTTAATAAAGTAAGCATACAAAATTTTTGCACATGATCCTAACATGTCTATCAACTAAGTTGATTCATTTGTCCCACACATACTCTGCCTCTCTCTGTGTTTCTCTGTGTTTGTTTCTCTGTTTGCTTCTGTTTTTCTCTCTCCGTCTCTGTTTTTCTCTCCCTCTCTCTCTCTCTCCCTCTCTTTCTCTCCCTCTCTGTTTCTCTCTCTCCCTTTCTCCCTCTCTCTCTCTCTTTCTCTCTCTGTTTAGTAGTCAGTATTTGCTAGGAATCAAATCTATAGCCTTGTGCATGATAGGCAAGCAGTCTACCACTGAGTTACATCCTCAGTCAGCACTGATTCTCTTTTATCATTCAGTTTGACATCTTGTGCTATGCTAAGTGATTTTCAATTGAAACCTGGGTATTTTAAGCATTATGTCAGAGACTTTAGGTCTTATTTAAACCTTGTGTTTTAGCTGGCTTTCTCTGAAACTGCTCCAGCAGAAGCAAGTACTGCTTCATTACTTAAAGGTAGGTTAGGAAGCCCACACTCATCTTCCATTGATATTAGAAGGTAGAGGAGTCCTTGTTACTTCAGAGCTGGGGCAACAGTTCTCCAACTAAACTCCCATGGAACCCTCTCTATCTGAGAGAAGAAAAGGCACTTCATTACTACTCTCACATGGTAGTCCCTGACACCACAATGTCAAGGCAATAGTAAAAATCCTGTCTGTCCACCAGGCATCCTCTGAAGGGGGTTGCCAGTCTGCGCTGGCAAAAGTGGAATCTAGGTTTCCCAAATGGCTTTGCTGATGGGATAGGTGTGCAGACAGGTTTCCTCGCCCCCACCCCGGCCCCCTGCCAGGGGTCTAGAAAAGAGTAGTGTGTAAAAGTTTTCTTTTTGTGAAGCTTCCCTTTTCGTTGTCCCCTAAGTAGGCCTATTTCCCCATTCCAAACAAAGGAAACTATTGACTGTATTTCATTATAACTTGTTAACTGCATTTTTTTTTTTGTTGGACATCGGCTTTGGGGCCTGGGCGCTGTCCCTTAGCTCTTTTGCTCGAGGTTAGCGCTATATTACCTGAGTCATGCTCCATGTCTGGCTTTTTGGTGGTTAATTGGTGATAAGAATCTCAGGGACTTTCTAGCCTGGGCTGGCTTTAAACCACAATCTTCAGATCTCAATCCTAGCTACTGAGTAGCTAGGATTGCAGGCGTGAGATACCAGCACCTGGCAACTATATTGTTTTATCTAATCTATGAAATATTACATTCAGACAATCTACTTTTTTGCCAGTCTTGGGGCTAGAACTCAGATCCTGGTATTGTCCCTAAGTTTTTCGTTCTCATAGCTATCTCTCTACCACTTGAGGCACAGCCTCTTGAGTAGGTAGGATTACAAGCTTGAGCCACTGACACCAGGAATTGTTCTAATTTTTTCTTTTAACTCGGGGGAGAGAATTGTTTTTTTACTGTTAGTCTAGTAAGGATAAAAATAGGTGAGTTGGTAGTGAGAGAGTAAGAAAAACAAAACAATTTTTGACATTTCCTCTAATAGAAAATTATCTTCATTTTCAGGCTAATCTTCAGGATGATTTGGTATTAAAGCATGCATTTATTAACTTAGTTGGCCTCAATTCAACAATAATAGCTACCTACTCTTTCAACTGGGACAATGTTTGCTAAATACTTGTCATTTCACAATACTACCTTGGCAGGTTTGGCTTGCTGTTTTTGCATACCACTTAGACCAATATTAATATTTGTCTTTCTATTGAGTTAAAATATACACCTTTTGTATACTTTGCCTGCTCTAAGCAATAACATCCATTAAATTACAAGGCTGGTGTGCTAATTTTTCTAATGAACAATAAGAAAATTATATTTCTAGTAAACAATAAAATAATTACATGACTACTGTAGTATGTTCACAGTCATATCATACAAACTCATTTCATATGAAACCCATGATATTCTTGCCACTCTGTGGGTGAAGTGACAACTCCTAGTATAAGTATAGAAAGAAAAAGTAATTGTTTGTCAACATCTATCATGAGTTGCTAATTATTTGGGTTTATAGAAATATACTAGGAAAGCTGGGCACAGGTGGCTCATGCCTGTAATCCTAGCTACTCAGGAGGCTGAGATCTGAGGATCACGGTTCAAAGCCAGCCTGGGCAGGAAAGTCCGTGAGACTCTTATCTCCAATAAACCACCAGAAAACTGGAAGTGGCAGTGTAGCTCAAGTAGTAGAGTGCTCATCTTGAGCTGAAGAGCTGAGAGACAGCGCTCAGGCCCAGAGTTCAGGCCCTATAACCAACAAAAAAAAAATAGAAATGTAGTAAGAATGTTTGGTCCCATAACCAACTTACAAGATAGAAACTTAGGAAGCCTAGGTTTCAGATTTTATTGTGCATAAGAAATATATGAGTCGATTCATTTCTTCCCTTAGAGATTCTTATTCACTAAGTTGGAGGCACTCAAGAAGCTGCATTTGCTGGGAGCTGGTGGCTCATGCCTGTAATCCTAGCTATTCAGGAGGCTGAGATCTGAGGATCGTATTTCAAAGCCAGCCTGGGCAGAAGTTTGTGAGACTCTCATCTCCAAATAAAAACCAGATGTAGCACTGTGGCTCAAAGTGGTAGAGCACTAGCCTTGAGCAAGTGATAGAGCTCAAGGACAGCGCCCAGGCCCTGAGTTCAAGCCCCACAACCAACAAAAAATAAAGAAGCTGAACTTTTTACCGACACCCAGAAGGAGCACTGGTGTGGGAAGACACAAGGGTCACTTTTTGGAAATCAGTGGATGGAGTGGTTAAGGACAAAAATCACTCTAGCTCTTCAATAGGATAATTTGAGTTCAAATTCCAAATTCTAACAAGGCACTTGACCTCTCTTGGCTTTCTTTACCTCACCTACTCAGTGGTGTCTAGAAAGATAGCTACTTCATTGGTTTGTTTTAAGATTTAAGTGAATAATATATCGAGAAGTTTTATAGAACTAAGTTCAATTGTAGGATGTTTGCCTACCATGTACAAGGCACTGGATTCCCCAACACTACAAAAAAATGTGTTATAAAACTATATATGCCAGCTGGGCATTAGTGGCTTATACCTATAACACTAGCTATTGAGGCGGCTGAGGATCAGTTTGAAGCCAATCCAGGCAGACCAATTTGAGAGACACTTAACTTCAATTAACCAGCAAAAACCCAGAAATAGAGGTGTGGCACTAGTAGTAGAGCACTAGCTGAGCAAGTTGAATGAACACAAGCTCCTGAGTTCAAATTGCAGTACTATTAAAATAAAAAAAAACCCAAGTCATAAAGTTAGGGTGATACTGTACATGAAGATGTCTTTCTCAAATATAGAATAACAAAGAAATATATGTTTTTTATTTGCTTGTTTGATAAAAGATCTTGCTATGTAACCTAGGCTACCCTCAAACTCAAGGTGGGTCTTGAACTTAAAATCTTCATGCCTGCCTCAGCCTTGAGTTCTAGGATTGTAGTTAGGCTTTTTTCTTTTCTTTTTTTTTCTTTCTCTTTTTGGTGTGCCAGTATTGGGGTTGAACTCAGGGCTTACACCCTGTCCCTTAGCTTTTGTTTCCGTTCAAGGTTGGTTGGTGGTCTACCACTCCAGCCACATCTTCACTTCTTACTTTTACATGGTTAATTAGAGATAAGCATTTCAAGGACTTTCTTATTTGGGATGGTTTCAAGCTGGGATCCTCAGATCTTAGACTCCTGAATAGCTAGGATTATAGGAATTCATTTCTTCTAATACAATAAAACTTGATTTTTTAAAAAGAGGAAAATTGCTATCTAAGGACCATTTTCCCTCTGAATTATAAAACTAGGGCTATTTATACTAGATGCTGGTAAAATTTCTCTTCTAAATTTTACATTAAGCAACAGCAAACCTTTATCCCCACTCCCAACACATGGCAGTTATGCATCAAGGGACCAAAGGCTCACTTGAATTAAAACCTTTTGCAAAGTTTCTTGGCTATTTAATATACTGAAAATGAATTATTAAATACCCAACTTTGCTTACCTTGTAATCTCTGGATACATTTTCTGATGTCACTGAACCTGAAATCTGACTAGAAATTGTAGCAGCTATAAGCTGTTTACACCATTCAACATGTGACCCTGTAGGACTAAAAGAAATAGTGTGATTAAAAAAGGTTAAAACATAGACCCCAGCACTGAAAAAATGAGTACTGGATAGGGATACATAGACATTTATTAGATGAATAAACTGTTATTAAACTACTTGGTTGTCTTTACATTTACTATAAGAATAGCAATATTGACTGAAAATAGGAAGATTAGGTTCCTGGTTAAGTTTACCTGAACCAAACAAAATTTTCCAGAACAAGTTTATAATCCTATGTGCTAGATAAGCATATTATTTTCTAATACTTACTGAAATTTTACTCTATCACAATTTCATGGAAGAAAGGTTTATTTATGTATGCATTTATGTAGGTATGTATGTATTTATTTATTGCAAGTCCTGGGGTTTGAAGTCAAGGCCTGGGCACTGTTCCTGAACCTCTTTGTGCTTAAGGCTTGTGTTTTACCACCTGAGCCACAGCACCACTTCCAGCTTTTTCTGAGTACTTTCATTGAAGATGAGTCCCAGACTTTTCTGTGTGGGCTGGCTTCAAGCTGTGATCCTTGGATCTCAGGCTCCTGAGTAGCTAGGATTATAGGCATGAGCCACCAGTGCCTGGCTCAAAGAAAGATTCTTGATAGAGTGTGTACAGAAGATGAATTCCAAATGAAATATTTACCTTATAGCATGTGATTTTGAGGCATTCAATTTCTTGTAGGCAGGTTTAAATCTAGGAAATAGTGTACTTTTGGGTAAACAAGAGACAGTTTTCTTGGCAGTACTGAGAATTCAACTCAAGATCTCACACTTGCAAGGCAGTTGCTCCATCCCTCCAGCCACACCCAAAGTCCTGTTACTGTTTTAGTTATTTTCGAGAGGGTTTCACTTGATGCCTGAAGTCAGCTTGGACTGCTAGCCTTCTTTTTGTGCTTCTCTATGCTGCTGGGGATGACAGGCAAGCCACTGTGCCCAGCCATTCACTGATGTGAAGTCTTGTGAATTTTTATACCTGGGCTGACTTCAAACCAAGATTCTCTGCTTTCCATCTCCAAAGTTGCTAGGATTACTAGTTTGAGCTACTAAACCAAAGAGACTCAGTGGAGCAACACTGACTATGATTTTATTGTGAAAATACTGTATATAGGGGTTACAATTACATGGGCAAGATAATGAGTACATTTCTTATCAAGCATTGTAGCCTCCTCCTTTGTGACTATGATTTTTAAAAGAATAAACTATAGCCAAGCTCTGGTGACTTACACCTATAATCCTAGCTACTCAGGAGGATGAGATCTGAGGATAGTCATTCGAAGCCTGCTTGGACAGAAAAGTCCCACGAGATTCTTATCTCCAATTAACCACCCAATAACAGGAAGTGGTGCTGGGCTCAAGTGGTAGAGCACTAGCCTTGAGCACAAAGAGGCTCAAGGATAGTGCCCAGGCTCTGAGTTCAAGCCCCACAACCAACAAAAAAAAAGAATCAACTAGAAAGTTGACTTCTTGTGTGTCTAGTAGTAATATTACCTTACATTTCTATAAGTACTTTAACATGCAAACAAAAGGTTCTTATAGGACTGGAATTTTGGCTCGAATTGTAGAGTACCTGTCTAGCAAGCAGGATGCTTGGAGCTCAAAGGCCAGCAATGCTGAAAGAAAGTTTCTTCAAGTTGTTTATGTCAGAGCCTCATAACCATGGTGTGACAAGAAGGCTCGACAGGGATGAGCCAGTTTGTTTTTGAGATGAGAAAAATGGAAGCAAAGAAGTAACAACATATCCCATTGGGAAGTGGTTATCCTTCCAGAACATGGCACAGCCAGTAATGTGCAGCTTACTGAATTAAAGCCTGTACCACAGATGTCTACCACCTGCCTCATGTGAAAACACAAACACCATGCAAAGAAAATGACATCTTCCACAGTATTGTAAATGTTGAAAGCATTTCCACACATATAGCCTTACTCAGTGTCACAGTGACCATTTTACAAACCAGAAAATCAAGCCTCCAGTTTTGTGCTGCTAGATCACATGAGTAGTAAGTGGCTTGGCCGGGCTCTTAACACCTGACCTAAAGAACCATACTCAAAAGCAGTCAGAGAAATTACAAATTGCCTCCAGGAGCCAAGTTCCTCTCCTGATTTGTCACAACACTAACCAAGTAAAGCATGAGGGCCAGAAACACTTATGAAAGTTTCCCATGCAATAAGCCTGAACCAGAGGATTGGGTGAGGGGGGGGTGGGGGGAGGCTGGGAAGGGATGAGAAGGGTAAACAAAGGAGGAGGCTGCAATGCTTGATAAGAAATGTACTCATTATCTTGCCCATGTAATTGTAACCCCTCTGTACAGT
>NW_012267305.1:1417064-1441874 GCF_000151885.1 Dipodomys ordii
AAAAAAGCCGGAAGTGGCGCTGTGGCTCAAGTGATAGAGCGCTAGCCTTGAGCTGAAGAGCTGAGGGACAGCGTCCAGGCCCAGAGTTCAGGCCCATGACCGGACTCAAAAAAAAAAAAAACTATTTTGCCCTTGAGTTTTAACTCCCAAAAAATTTTGGGGTTGACACAGCCCAGGCTCCTTTGTCATCTCTGGTCCTGACATCTTGAACCATGAGTATTTCTGCGTATTTTAGCAATTCCTCTGCACCCCGTTCTCTCTCTAACCCCCACTCCTTATCCTCCTCATTGCCATCTGGAGGGCTACCACATGTGCCAATGCCGCCCTCAGAACTTCCGCCCTTGGTTTTATGTTGCCAGTAACATTTAGCTTCTGAAATTTAAAAATCACCATTATGAAAGATCAAGGCCCTATCTCATGATAAATTTGCTTCCTGAATAGATTTACTTTATTTATACATTTGCTTCCTGGGATAGATTTACTTTATCCTTGTTTTGCTTAGGCTCCACTAACCACTGACCTATCTTCTCAGCTCACCTAGCTGATATCAATGGGAGGGACTATACAACAATCATGACCCCCCTGCTATGCTTATGATGACGACTGCTGCTGATGGAGACCTCTGGCTTTGCTCTGGCTAAGAGCATAAAAAGGAGTAAGAAGTTGGTTACTGGATTAAAGGCAGACGGTCACATACAGAGTAACTCCTGCCAGCTGCAACTCCTGACCCACTATATTGGTTCAAGAACTTCCAATTGAACCTCAAGGTTATGAGACCTAGCAACCATTTTCATCCAAGAGCAGATGAGCTTAGGGCAAAGGTACAAACACAAGGAGAAAGGCTGGGAAAACAAAGTAAGCGGGCATGTCTGAACACACTGGGAAACTGTTGGCAAACTTCTCATTTTCCAAAAAATTATTTTTTCTTTTTTTGTGACAGTACTGGGAATTGAACTCAGAACTTTATGTTCTAGCATGGCTTTTTTTGCTTAAGGCTGGTACTCTAACACTTGACCCATCCCTCCCCTTCTAGCTTCCTGTTGGTTAACTGGAGAGAAAAGAGTCTCAGACATTTTTGCCCCGCTAGCTCTAAATTACTATCTTCAGATCTCAGCCTCCTGGGTAGGTAGGATTATAGGTGTAAGCCACTGATGGCTGATCTCTGCCCCCCACCCCCTACCCCACCCATTTTTTTTGTTTTTCTTCTTTCCATTACTGGAATTCATTTCAATAACTATTTTGTATGATCAGATGCACATAGGCATTACACATTTGTGTTCTTCTCCTAAGAGTATCATACTTTGGTGTCACTGTGTGGAAATGAATGCCTAAAGTTTACAAAATACTTAAATATTTACCCCACTGTTAGGGACTAAGTGGTTACATACCCCTCAAATCCACATGTCGAAGCTCTAATTTCCAAGGAGATGTTATATGGTGATGGAGACTTTGGAAGGCAGGTCCTGAAACAGAGCCCTGGTCTGAATGGATTAGTGCTATTACAAAAAGGGACAACAGAGTGCTTGATCTTGTGTTCTCATGTGCATATACCACAATTCAAGAAACTTATAAACTGGCTTCTGTGTACCTCACTGGTACTGTTAGGTAGCAGCTAGGCAGAGCAATGGGACAATTTGAATGGAACTTAATATACAGGATGAGATCACATGGTCTAAGAAAATATTGTCTTAGACTTACAGGAGACCTCAGCCCTGTAGACTGGACCTAAAGGTAGAAATTTCTCACAAGCAATCTCAATGAGGACTAAAACCCCAAAAGCTATTGCTGTTGTTCTGGCCCCAGAGAAAACATGCTTTCGATATATTGAAGTGATTTTGTAACAGATAAACTACTTTTGCTGCCATGAATTAACTAAGAACAGGAGAAAAGTCTGGCATCTCTGCCTTTATTTTCTGTGTCTCTGCTCTAAGCCATTCTCTCCACAGTCACTTTGCAATCACCTTGGGATCCAAGAAAGACAGTAACATCTTTAGGATAAAGGACTAAAACTACTCCTAAGGAAAATCACAGCCTTGCGGGACAGATTGCCCTGAAATGAACATAATTACCTATAATGAATAGATTGGGCCCTGAAGCCAGAGAATTAATCTCATAGGATCGATATTGCTCCTCTCAAAGAGATAACGATTCCTATGGGACACATGTTGTTTTAGCTCTCCCCCCCAAAAAAAAAAATCTAGGCATGATAGGATGTACCTGTCATCATAGCTATGTTGGGAAGTGTGAAACAGAGTTGCAACCTGAGCAAAAAAGTAAGACTCTTATTTCAAAAATGATCACAGCAAAAAGGGCATGATAAGTGTTAAGAGTGCCTTCCTATGAAGGGAACGCATTAGTTCAAACACAGTACCATACAAAATAAAAAATGCTTTGGTTAAGTAATTCCCAATGCAATCATATTAGGAGGTGTGGCCTAATAGGAGGCATTTAAGTCATTAGAGCTCCAGTGTCACAAATGAATTAGTATCATTATTGTGGAAGAAGAAATTTTATGAATGGATGAATTAGCCCCATTTTTTTAAAAGAACAACTCACTCCTACTCTTCCACCTTTTGATGTGTATTGACACAGAACAAAGTTGTTCACCAAATACCGGTCTCCAAATCTTGGACTACCCAGCCTATAGAATCATAAGCCAATACATTTCTATAAACTACCATGTGGTATTTATTAATTCCAAATTGTTTTATTCCAGTGTAGTATTTATAACAGCAACAACATACTAAGATATTCAGCTAAAAAAATCTTTGAAACAACATCTGGTTTGATCAAACAACTGAGCACCATTGGCATCATCATATTAAGTGAAATAAGCCAGGCTCATAAGACCAGAGGACATATATCCTCTCTCAAATGTGGATAACAGACCTAAGACGTAAATATATGTGTAAACACATACACAATCATATACATCTAATTGATACATGGTATGTGTAGATGATCTGTTGAAGCTGCTTTGAACCATGCACTTTAACAAAAAAATGAAATATGTCTGGATTCGAGTGTGGGAGGGGGAAAGTGAATGGAGACAAATATGGCTATAACAATCTATGCACATATGTGAAAATGGAAAAAGGAAACTCTGATCAAGATGCCTTGTGTCCATAAATGTATATGTGTAACTAAGGGATGCTATTAAAAATTTAAAAATAAAATTACAAGTGTCCAAAGTCCTTCGGTAAAATTGAAATCCTCAATGATAATACCATTAAGTATAACTTAATGAGTAGAATTATCAAAGCTATTCCTCCATTGGCCCAGTAGAAGAAAACACCAATAACGTCAATGTACCTCCAGAAATTCTCTAGAAGGTTCTCCTCTACAAGTTCAATTAGTAGCAAGGTTTAAATGTAGCTTGAGAGGATTTTGCCACCATTCCTCATCATCATTCCTTGACCTTCAAATGACCATAGGTCATTTTTCTGGCAGTTGCTCTCCAAACATGCCTTACACACAGAAACTGTTGCCCAGTGGGTACCATATTCTGAAAGTTCCAGAGGCTCTGCTCTCCTAAACCTTCCATGCAGGGTCTGGGGATACCCATTTTACCTCACTCAGTAAATGCTTGCCTAAATTGTCCCAAGATAGCTTCCTTGAGGCAGTCATATTTAAGGAAGGGGCTGAAGTGCCATGATGTGCAAAAGAGTGAGGACAGTCATGAATATGGGGTGATCCAGGATATGAGATTGCCATGGAAACCAAAAAGAAACAGTAAAATGTCATCTTCAGATCAATCCTGGTTTAGGGTCAATGGGTAAGAAGTTGGGCCAGTGCCTAGTCTCAACTGTCTGCTCAACTATAGTAGCTCAAATTGACCTTTGTGTGTCTCTACCCTACATGACCCCAAGGTGCTCCTTCTGCTAGGCCTGGGCACATTGCAATCCAGGAATATCAACACACCACACACACACACACACACACACACACACACACACACACACACACACACTCCTGTTCAACATACTAGATGCTTCTGCTCATATTGTTTTCTTCCCCAGTGATGGCTGCTTCTCAGTATTGTTACTACTCACACATCCCTAGACAAAGGTTTAATTTGCCTTTGAACTTATATGAATGCGGTTATGCTTATTTTTTGTGCCTGGCTTCTTTTAATGGATATGTTTATGAGAATCATACTATGTGTAGCTGTGGTTTGTTATTTAATCCTGGTTGTGCCCTATTCTGTTGTGACAATAGGCCATTGTAGATGGATAGTTGTTGTTGTCTGGATATTTTTGCACCTGTCTTTTGGGGTGGAAAAGTTTTCATTTCTTAGCACTATCTCTACACCCAAGAGTAGGGGAGTATCACTTTGGATTTGTGAGATAATTTCAACTATTCTCCAATGCAGTGGATCAGAGTTCCTACTTGTCTGTGATCTCACCAATGCTGGGATCGTTGTGGATTGAATGTACATTTCCTTAGTGACATATGTGACTTGATTCCTACTTTTATCCTCCTTTAAAAATATTTTATTAAAGTAGTTGTACAAAGGACTCACTATTTTACAAAGCTTATGAATTCTACAAAGTTTATGAATACAATCAATGTCACCCCTTTCAACATTCTCACCCATGTCTCTCCTATCCCCCCTTAGTCTTAGTCTTAATTTTGCAGGATATACACTGGATTTTTGTCTGAACTTTCCCCTGCTTTTCCTCTTCACTCATCTACCCCTTTTTTCTCATTATAGAACCTGTAATAATGTTGTTCTCTCTCTCTCTCTCTCTCTAGATATATCTATGTATATATTTTATATATATGCCTAAGATATGCAATATGGTGTTTTTGGTATAAACATAATGAGATGGTTACTGTAATCAAGCAAATTAATGTATCCTCCATCTCATATTATTTTTTTCCACAAAATACCTAAAATACACTATTTGAGTAAAAATCTCAAATACATTAGTAGTTTACATGTCTCCATTCTATGTATGTTTACTACTGTAGAGGCTGATTAAAGCTCTATAAAATGCACAAGTTTTCATTGGCAGGACTTCCTTTAGTCATTTGAAGTGGTCACATACTACATGTACCAAATAAACTTAAGGGATCCTGACAAGGTGTGAAATTGTTGTTTGCTCTTGGCTTTGGTGTGTACATACTACATTAGCTGGCATCAGAGTGCTTTGTAATGAAGATCTCTATTCCTAAAACAAAGATATCAGAGCTTTCAATGGCAGAAATTCAGATAGCCATCTCTAAGTCAAAATGAAAACAAGGTTTCTATCAAGACAGAGCATGTGAAGTTGACCCAGGAAAAGAAAATAAGATGGGCGGGCAGTATGTACAAATGAAACACAACACAATTCTAGCTCTGAAAATAGTGTTAGGTTTTAGTTAATGTATTTATTACAGCAGGTCTTTAGTCATTATTGCCATGAAAATGTTTTCATGAAATTTCACAAAAATCTTTTAAGCTATTAGTATTAGCTTTTTTTATGGAGTGATGCTTTGTTAATTTATGAAATATTTACAAGAGTTTACAAAAAGCAAGTGAATGTCTAATAAAATTTCTTAGCTTACAAAATTCATACTTTATACTACTATATTTGAGATGTCTTATTTGATAGATCAATTGAGCTATGACATAAAATAACTTACAAAGATATATTTAATTTCTCTTAATTCTTGGAAAACAAAACCATATTAGCTATAAATAGTCCTTTACAAATCATTGTAAAACACATTAATTGTTTCAACTCTGCTAGCTTTAGCTTTTACAAATATACTTACTTTTTAAATGTATTAGTTTAGATATCAAATAGAACTGTGCATTGAAAATTTCATTTCATACTACAAAACAAAAGAAAAAAACCTGAAAAAGCAAACTGCCAGTACTTCAAGTAAAAATGTGTAGAACCAGTTTTTAACACTATTGAAACTGAGATCCATAAACACAATATATTCAAGAATACGCTCAACAAATGTACACGTGGGGCATTTATTTCCAAGAATGATACTCTAGAGCAAGGGCTACTCACCCAAGACCCTCCATTTGGGCAAATAAGCTGCCTTGGCTAGAGCAGCAGGAAGGCACCTGACACCTTTAACCAGTGCTCCATATGGGGCTCGCTGTAGCCTGAAAAAAAATGGCTCTGAATTTTCCACAAGCTCCTGAAAGAATTTAGAAAGTGGAATTGACAGTTAAGAAAAATAGCAAACCATATTGAACTGGGATCCATCATAGAAAAATATGTTTCTCTTGAAAATTATGGGAAAATCTTTTCTATTTCAAAATAGTGAAAAACTTGCCTACCCAGCAATTTCTCCTTCAGTCACCATGCATGATGGTGTAAGCACTGGCAATTATTTAAACACCTTGCTTGTGGATAATGCTGAAGAATCTGAGTTCAGTGTGATTTTTGGCAGTAATTCCCATCTTTCCCATTTGGACTCATTTGAAAGAATGCAAAGTAACCAGTACAGGCAGTCTGAAGAAGAATCATCTCCCAACTCTACTTCTCCTCCAACTAAAAATGTCTCAAGCCACAAAATACAGACTGTACACATAGCGTTTCTATAGAGGTAAATTCCATTTAAAAATTATCTTTCATAAAGTGCTTTTGAAATGTGTCAGGATTTAGCAGAGCCTCCTTTTGGCTCCTTTCATCAGATTGCCATGTGGACACTGGTTTTCTTGTAATATGTATTCTAGAAGGCACATATTCAAGAGTGTAAGATAATGTTAGTTAACTTCTACATGGAGGCAAATATTTCAATCTAGTTTGGACAGAAAGCCAACTATTTTCTGAATTGGAGTGCAAATGCAATGCCACGGGTCCCCTCAAAACTGTGTCTGCAAGTGGGACATCATTTGGGAAGAATTGGGAGGGGAACTTGAGGCAGCAGAAAGCTTGGCAGAGTTGGCCAGCTGCAGGTCCTCGAGCCGCTTTATGTAATCATCGCGCAAGGCCAGGAGTTCCATGTAACGCTGCTCCACTGGATTTGGCTGCTGGAGAGAGCACAGATGTGAGTTACAATAAAGTCTGTTTTTTTTTATTATTTTTTTATTTATGCACAATGTTATAGGTAATTTTTCCAACATGTCACAATAATCCAGGGGCAACAACAATGAAAGCAATAGCAATATTTCTTCTTGTAAGATGCTTATTGAGACTTTTGTATTTGTTGTATTATTTTAATCTTCACTACTGCTATGACTTCAGTATTTAATTACTCCCACTTTATTAGTGAACAAATGAAGGCTTTTAAAATTTAATTTATTTTCCAAATTTACACAACTAAGTGTAGGTTTCTGGGCACAAAATCTGTGGTAGTAGTAGGTTCTTTTTTTTTTTTTAAATACATACTCTTAGTTTACTAAGTATGTCCTGAAACATTCTGTGGAAATGTCATTAAAGAAAACATCATATTTCTTGCAGCTACTCTTTACAGTTTCATCTCAGACAACATACTAATGCAACAAATTATTAAAATTCAACTTTTCAATAGTACATACTTCTTGCAACTTTTCCTTTTAATGGATGACTCTTCTCAGTTTACATATGTGTTAGCAATTCTGAGCTAATTAATTCATTAACATTTGTCTCAAATTTTAGACCCCTACAAATCTCTGAAGCTATTGATCTATGGTTGTGAAAAGAATGGATGCTATAACACAAAGATAGCAACAAAAATGCAAATTCAATAAATCCAAGCAGCAAAACATCAACAACCTAAAGGAAGAAGGTGTGATAAATTGTCCTTAGATACTAAATAAGTATCTGCCAAGACACAAAAGCCACTGACCACTAACTGAATGGTTTCAAGTTTGAGGCATAGGTGTGCTTTGAAGAATGTACAGTAAGAGAGAGAAAGGATTTCTATAAGGATCATAACTAATTTCAATATCACATACATTTCAAATTTATGACATGTTTGTGTCCTCTCAAACCACTAAAGTTTCCTATAGTCTACTTAAGGAACTTTGGGGAAACACAGTTCCCTGACTTTGTATTTTGAGATAATTTTAGATTTACAGAATAATTACAAAAATTTCTCAAAGAGCTACTTGTCATTTATCAGCATCTCCTAAGGCTGAAAACCCACAGAAACTTAGTAAAATTACCAAGAGAGGTAATGCTTTAAACTAAACTGCTTTAGTTCATTGGCTTTATTACTCACCAGCAATTTTTCACTAATACTCTATTTCTATCACAAAATCTAATCTAGCCTGCTTAGTTATCCTGTCCACTTAGCTTAGCTAATCTACAACAATTCTTCTGTCTTTCCTTGTCTTTCATTAACTATGGCCCTAAGGCTTTCAAATATTAACTATTCAAGTGAGAGCCTGGAACAAAGTCTCCCAAGAAAATGGCCCTCATACATAGGCTGGGGTAGTAATACTACTATCAGATAAAGCGTATTTCAAATTATAATTAGGAAAAACAAAGAAGGACATTTCATATTAATAAAGCAAACTTTCCATTAGGTTTCTGTCTGATTCCCTCATCTTTATTCTTTCTTTCTTTATTTTTTTTTGGTTGTGGCTTGAACTCTGGGCTTGGGCGCTGTTCCTGTGCTCTTCAGCTCAAGGTGAGAGCTCTACCATTTGAGCTACAGCACCACTTCTGGTTTTCTGGTGGTTAATTGGAGATAAGAGTCTCATGGACTTTCCTGCCCAGGCTGGCTTTGAACTGTGATCTTCAGATCTCAGCCTCCTGAGTAGCTAGGCTTACAGGTGTGAGCCACCAGTGCCAGGCAGTCTTGATTATTTTCTTCGGGCTATTTTCCTCCATTTAGCATTTTTTGTAGTACTGGCTTATTGTTTATAAATTTCTTTAATTTTTTTTATTATTAAAAATTTTAGGGGCTGGGATGGTGGCTCAGTGGTAGAGCGCTTGCCTTGCATGCATGAGGTCCTGGGTTCGATTCCTCAGCACCCCATAAACAAAAAGAAAAAAGCTGGAAGTGGCACTGTGGCTCAAATGGTAGAGCCCTAGCCTTGAGCTGAAGAGCTGAGGGACAGCGCCCAGGCCCAGAGTTCAGGCCCCACAACCGAACCCCCCCAAAAAAATTGTTTTAGGGGCTGGGAAGGTGGATTGGTGGCAGAGTGCTTGACTGGCATGCATGAGGCCCTGGGTTCATTTCCTCAGCACCACATAAGCAGAAAAAGCCAGAAGTGGCACTGTGGCTCAAGTGATAGAGTGCTATCCTTGAGCTGAAGAGCTAAGACACAGTGTTCAGGCCCAGAGTTCAAGCTCCACGACTGATAACAGCAAAAAAAAAAAATCTCTTTTCAATTCAGGTCCATTGTCTTTACTATAATGTGTAGAGAAGTGTTTCTTCTAGGTTCCTTTTTCTAGGTGTTCTGTATGCTTGTTATGTGGATGAGGGTTTTGTCTTTTGAGGTTAGGGAAATTTTCTGCAATAATTTTATTAAGTGTTGCATCCCTCTATTGTGGTATTCTTTTTTTTCATCAATCCCAATTATAGGAAGATTAGATTTGTTGGCATTGTCCGCCAGTTCTTAGACTTCCCTTCGGTAATTTCTGAGTGTTTTTTCCTTATCTATGATTTTCTTCTAATTTCTGAGTGTTTTTTCCTTATCTATGATTTTCTTCTCCAGCTCATCTGTTTTAGCTCCTGATAGCCT
Organism: Dipodomys ordii; assembly: GCF_000151885.1. Lineage (NCBI taxonomy): Eukaryota > Metazoa > Chordata > Mammalia > Rodentia > Heteromyidae > Dipodomys > Dipodomys ordii. The sequence continues at coordinate 1,426,687 of NW_012267305.1, forward strand.
ATTTTCCATCTCAATCATTCGGTTATGTATGTTTTCCATTGTGGTTTGCGTTGCGGAAATTCATCTATCCATGCTTTCTATATGGATTCTCAAAGTGTTCATTTCATTTAAGGAGGTATGTATGGTGTCTATTCTTGACTGCATCTTTTTTTTTGGTCTTGGAATTCCTTTGATACTTCCTTTTTGTACTCTTGAAATTGCTGTTGCAACTGTCTTTTTATTACTTTAGTCAATTCTGCCAATACTTATTTAATCTTTTGTCTTCTGTTGCTTCCTTGCTCTCACTGGAGTTCTTTCCTGGGTTGCTGCTGGAGCACGTGCATGTTTCGTGGTACTGGTGGCCTAGGCAGCTTAGGATCCGGGTTGGGGTACACTTGCTCGTCAGTTCCCAGCGGGTTGGGGACACTTCTCCAGCTGCTGGAGCTTCTGTACAATTCCCAGCTCCACTGAGCCAGGGACTGAAGGCAGAGGCTGCTCAATCTGCCCAGGGCACACGGGTGGGGCTGCTAGAGCCCTTGCGCAGTTACAGGTGGGGCTCACTCACAGGCTGCTGGAGCCTGTGCACCATTCCCGTGTGTGTGTGTGTGTGTGTGTGTGTGTGTGTGTGTGTGTCCCCTGTGGGGTACTCACTGATCCTAGAACTGGTTAGGGGTTGTCCAGCGGTGCTGTGGCAGATCGCAGTATCTGTGTGCTGTAGATCATTGGTCATCACGGGGCTCCATTGCGATGATTGTGGGCTCAGTACTGTAGTGTTGGGAGCTCCAGGTCTGGGTCTCAAGGGACCTTGTCTCCCATCTCTGTCGCTATCTACACTGTCCTGGTCCTGTGCTGTGGGAGTTTTCTGCCTTTGGGTTCTACAGTCTGCTTGTGGCTCTCAGGTTGCAGGCAGCTGTGGGCTGGGCAGCTTTCCCAACTTGGTGGCGCAGAGCTAGGGATGGATGGGGGAAGGGTCTTCGCGTTTTTCCACCTTTGTTCAAGTTTTGAGGGATTTTTCTTTTTTCAGTTCTTTAATTTCTCTGGTTATTTACCTTTTTGTTTTTGTCAGTCTCTTAGGGAAACTGCGTGTTGGAAGCCAAACTCCATTTAGATGGCAGAGCGTGATGTTTCCCTACCGGCCGGTCACCATGTTGGATCCTCTCTGATCTATGCTTTATGTTTTACAGCAGCTACATCACCTGCCACACATATGCTGAAGCCAGTGCCTTCTGAAGATGACCTTTTATCAAGGGATAGCATACGCACACACCTTCCTTACATACTGGACATCAAAAAGTACCTGGAGTCCTATTCACTATTCACTACCAAGCAATAACCAAAGTGCACATTGGCATCTTGCAAACATCTATCAACCTGGACCAGCTCAGGACTCCTGTGCATCTGGTGCAGAGGCTCACTGACCTCTTTTGCTCTGAAGGATACTTTTCTGATGTTGGCCTCTAGAGATTTTTGATACTTGTCATGGAAGTAAGTATACAGAAGCAAAGTACACTACCCATGCCGTTTTTGCTAAAGTTCATATCAATGGGACTATTTTGTAATTTAACAATTGACAATTTTGACTCAATATTGTGCTTTTTTCCCCCTGACAGTACTGGACTAGAACTCAAGGGCTGGGCATTCTCCCTTAGTTTTTTCACTCAAGGCTGGTGTTCTACAACTTGAGCCACAGCTCCACTTCTGGCTTGTTAGGAGGTTAATTAGACATAAGAATCTCTTAAGACCTTTCTGTCAGGGTTGGCTTTAAACTGTCATCCTTGCATCTTGGCTGCCTGAGTAGCTAAGTTTAGAAGTATGAGCTGCCAGCGCCCAGCTCCAAAGTTGTGCTTTTTTAAAAATCCAATCCTTACTGATTTCCAGTAAAGGAAAAAACCAGTCCATTCATGCATTTTCATACAAAGGATAGATAAGCAGCAATGTCCAGGGCCCCTCCATAGTACAGGGAATGCTATGCCAAGTATCCATCCTCAAACACATCTACTCATATACATCTCAAACAGTTCTTCAAGGAATCTTCCTAGGCTCTGGTACTCTTCATGTGGGTGTCAATTCTGTTTTCCCCTTACCGATCACATAACTTACCTTTCTGAGTGCCTCAGAAAACCTCTCTATAAGATGGGCAAAAACCCAGCCTAGGCCTTAGAGCAGTGGTGTGACAGTGTTGTAAATCAATGCAGTGCATTTCAGTGCAGTTGTTTGGTGGGGAAATAACACTTACATTACTATACGGCACAAGCTAGCATGTTCAGTTCCTAAACTTTTCTACTGAGATGTAAACCAAACACAGTACCCACGTCTGAAAACATTCAGCTCCACAAATCGTGACATAAACATACACTTAAGCAATCACTACTCAGGTCAAGATAGAGAATTGAAGAGGTCCCTAGAAAGTTAATATAATCCAAGTAAGCAGGGGCAAGCTTACTAGAAAGTTTAAACAACTTATGAAGATAATAATGAAAGAACCAAAAGTCCACTGAAGTATGTGTGTGTACTGACTTCCACATCTGTCCTCCATTCCCCTGTGTTAAAGTATCTGCCAGATCTGTGTGCACAGAGAAGAAAGCTTTGAAACAGATTTACAGATGAAGAAGGCTGGATTCAGGTCACTGTGCTGAGGAGAAGCCTTTATTAGTAGCACTGTACAATGGATCATGCACAGTGGATGCTCTAGAGAAGAGTCTTTCCTGGCCCCAATCTTGCTTCGGGTAGCTCTAGGTTTTCCTTTGGCTTGTAGGCTCGTCATTCCAGTCTCTGCCTCTATCTTTTTTTCTTTCTTTCCTGAGACAGGGTCTCACCATGGAAGAGAGACTAACCAAGAACTTGATAGGCAAACAAGACTGGCATAGAACTTGTGGTCTTCTTGCCTCTGTGTTATGAGAACTGTGATCATAATGTACCACTATGCTCTCAGATTCTCTGTCTTTGTCTTTATATGGCCTTCTCCCTTCTGTGTGACTGTGTCTCACGTCTGTCCCTCTTTTGTTTTATGGGAGCACTTATTAGATGTAGGGTTTACTCATTTTAGGAGTCTAAACTTAATCATAATGGCAAATATCTATTTCCCAAATATGGTCACATTCATAGCTTCTATACTAATATATACTTTTAGGGGGAAGAAGAGTCATTCATACCAGTACAGACTGCCAAGGAGTAAATGAGCTAAGGTCAAATACACAACTGTCTTGTGTTTCTATTGAGATTGTACCCTTTGTTAGTGCTTTGAATATGAAGGTCTCTCCCTAGTCCTGTTGTTCTTATAATCACTGTTGTTTAACAATGGGAGATTTTTCCGAAAAAGACATGTGGTCTCGTAATGCATCTGCTAGACGCAGGACCTAATACTCAGTAAGTGCTGCTCCTTAATATAGTATGTTGCTCTAGGAGCTCAGGATCAGTGAACAAAAAAGCCCATTTTCATGGCATTTATCTTCCAGTAGGGGGAGACAAACAACAAATACAAAAATCCTGTGAGTTAGAAGGTGCTCAATACCAGGTAAAAGTGAAGGGGGGTAAGAGAGAGGAACACTAGTGGGGAGCTTGTTACACTCTAAAATGAGTATGCAGAGTGAGCTGCACTTTGCTGGAAAGGCTTCAGGGGAGGAAGAGAAAGATCCAAGTGGGTATTTGAGTGTCTGAAGAAGAACAGAGGCCAGTGTGGCTGAAATAGTGTCTAAGAGAGTTATGGAGGCCAGGAAGTGAAACAGGTAAGGAGTGAGATGGAAGTCACCATGGTAAGGACTAAAAGCAGTTCAGACTACCTGGACAGGTGATGTCTGCTTTAAACGACTGCTTTCATTTCCATGATAAGAAAGAATCAAAGAAAGCAATGTAGCCTAAACAACAAGGTGAATGCTACCACATGGCCCACACCAGGGTGGTCAGGAGTCTGGTGAGAAGTGCTGGGACTTTTGTGTATGTTTTGAAGACAGAGCCTAACAAAAGAAGGAAATTTAAAGTCAAGTGACTTTCAATATTCTACCTCAATTTCTCACATGGGAAATGGGCTATGAAAGCTAGTGTGTGCCACCTAAGCCTGGTATACAGTGCAGGCAAGAGCCGGCTGCACAAATATTTTACAACCCAAATGATTTTCATATTTATTTGCCTTTTTAACTTTTCTACTAGAAATGACTTAACAATAGCTGTCCTTATTCTTCTTTTAGTGGTAGAGTGGTAGAGTGGTAGAGTGCTGGCCATGAGCTGAAGAGCTGAGGGACAGCGCCCCGGCCCAGAGTTCAAGCCCTACAATTGACAAAAAAAATTACTAAACCAGCCTTCCTCGAGGTTAAGAGGTCATTATGGCTGTAAGTTCTTTTGTATCTTTCAACACTGGTCGTATCTCACTATTCTGTGAATACTGTGGAAGTCCAGGAAAGTTTATGTGCCTTCAAAGTCACAGAAGTACATAACAATTTAATTTGAAAGCGGTTAAAAGATTTGAGGTGTACATTATATAATTTTAAAAGTCCTATGTAATTTGATTTTAATCTGTTTCTATATGAAATAATGTTCTACTTAAGCAGATCTTTAGGAAAATCTCAAGTACTTAATTCATACCTCTATTATGTGGATTCATCCCTGTATATTATAATCATCGGCTTACGTGCTTGGCTGCCCCCGCTATCCCAGGGGCTCCTTGTAGGCAGAGACCACCTCTTCCTGATCTCTGAATTCCCCTAGTGCCTGACATATAAAAACACTGACTACTTGGTGGATGAAAATATGATGTCCTCAGGAACGTCAGGATGTATGTTGGAATACCATGTTGAGAAAATCTACATATAGAGGAGGTTTTCCTCCAGGAAATGCCAAAAGATCATAATATAGAGCAATTACCAGCTGAAAGTACAAACCTTCTACCAGAGTAAGAGAGCTCCTATTTGGCCCTATTGCCATTTTGTAAATGCTAGGAAAATAAGGAAGATGAATATATTTGAGTAAGTTTTTCTAGTGAAGTGTCTTCAAACTTGACTTGTCACAAACCACTAAAACCAAGGTTAACTTGTCGCATACTTATTCAGAAATTCCTGCAGAAATTCTTGCAGTTTTTAGCACTGCTCCAAGTACAAATAAGTGAGAAGACTATAGAATCTGGTACAGAAATTGTCAGCACTTTTTAACTCCCAATTGTTAAGACAAATAAATACAGGACAAGTCTACCTAATGGAACCAACATAAGGCCCATTTACAAATGAATGTGTAATTGGGAAAGGAACATGACTTCTAAACACCAGAATTACTGCTATGTAAATACCCTCAATGTGCTTCCCAAATCCTGCACTAAACAAGTAACTGCCCTCAACTCCTGGAACCTGTCACTTTCTAAACAATACGTATTTTAACCATTGCTGGATAGCCAAAGCCTTTTTTTCACTGGAGGAGCAGAGATCTTGAAATGAAGGTGCCAGCCAGAAATGGGCATTTCCTCAATGAGAAGGGATAGCCCAGGCTGGTGCTCAGCCAGAGCGTGAGGGAATAGGCAGTCTGAAAGCCAGAGCACAGAAAGTACAGAAAAATGGATACTGAGTATTTGTAAGAGTTAGAATAAATTAATACATGGAGGTCCTTCTGAGCTCTTATAAAGAGGCTGGGTTTTGTTTTCTTTTCTATGCCATTAGTGGAACTTGAACTCAGGGCCAGGTCCTTGTCTCTTAGCTTTTTCACTCAAGGCTGGCATTCTACCACTTGAAACCACAGCTCTAGTTATAGCTATTTTGGTGGTTAAACAGAGATAATAGTGTCTCAGATTTTCCTGCCCTGGCTGGCTTCAAACTGGGATCCTCAGATCTCAGTCTCTCAAGCAGCTACAATTATAGGGAGGAGCCACTATCCAGCTTTGAGGGGTTAGTTGGGGCTAAGAGTCTCATGGATTTTCCTGCCCCTGGCTAACTTCAAACTTTATCCTCAGATCTGAGCAACTTGAGCAGCTAGGAATATCGATGTGAGCAACCAGTATCCAGCTTCAGGCAGGTTTTTAATCCTGATTTGGGATGAAGTATTTTCTGACCTTGGCAGGATCACCTAGGCCTACTCAGTGTAAAGGACTTTCTTAGATGCATACATGGTGTATAACCATGTCAAGTAGTTTAACCACTTGAAACCTCTGGTTATGAAAACATAGGAACTTTCTAGAGCTTTCAATCAGCTTACATTATAGTAAGAAAATAATTACAGCTTTCACATTGGCAGAGAAATCTAACATAAAATACGTGGTTTAGCAATTTAAAACAATTTTAAATTAAGCTTATGTTGTCTTATGTTTTCCTCATAACAAATGCCATCAAGTAAGTCCAGAAACATATCCTGTCAATATGCCTGGGCTTTTAACACTGCCACTAAACTTACCTGTTGCTTGATCCTGGGGTTCCATCTGATGTAGTAATTCACCCAGAGTTCCAGGTGGCGCATACTTGCAACTGGATATAAAACTCGATTGATTTCTTTTGTATAGAAAGGGTTTTTGAATTTTTCTTTATTGCTGTTGGTCAACGACCATAAAGAAACCGTTCTTTCCATAACTTTCTGGAGATTAAAAAAAATGTAGAAAGCATAAGTAAACACAGGCCTCCTGCCCCCTGCAGCCTGTAGCAAACAGTTCAGTATCAACTGCAATGACACGTTTACATTATCCCTCATAATAGTTAAAAACATCATGGGCCAGTGAGTGCTCATAGCCACTTACTGCTATTTGCATAGATAATGGCCTAGCTTGAGAGCCACTATTTCTGCTGGAAGACAGGGGCACAGGATGTTGACCATTAAATGTAATTGACTGACCTGAGAAGACTATTCCTAGCTAGGCAAAACATTTATGAACAGATGGGTACTTTTCAATCCAGTGAAAATTATCACAGGATCCCACTGACTTTTTAAAATTGTTACGTTTGTTACCATAAATGAAATCTTAAACTGCATATACTTGATAACAGGCATTTGTGCATCCAGTTATTTTAATCAATTATCCAGATGTTTAATGTACATGATATCAACATCCAGATATTTGCAAATGTTTAGATAACTGTCGATACCCAAGTCCTCAGTTTTTAACTGGTATCCGTGATCTAGTGAAAATATCCATGCTTTCACCAAGAAGGAGAGACAAACTAAAGCTAGGAAATATGAAACACAAGAATCAAATGTTCAAAGGTGGGATTTGAAACTCTCCGTAGGAAGGAAACTAATAAAGAAACAGTCATAAGGTGAAGCTGAAAAGAAATGTTACTTTACTAATGTGAATAATGACAGGTTCATTTTGTCATCCTTTGAATCCACATAAAACTTCATTTGTACTTTTTCTGGTGCCCAAATCTGTACTGTATTATATTTATTTGCATGTTATTTTATTTTACACACATACCCATGGCTTTAAAAATCAGATTGTTTGACACTTATGAAAAAAGCAGGCTCAGCTTTTCCCAGAAACAAGGTGCTTGATTTTGTTCAACTTTATTAAGGCATGATTGATAATTGTATCTGTGTAAGGGATAAAACATGATTTTAATAGCTGATTTTTAATTTTTATAAATTTCATTTGAATTACTTATTTTTTGAGACAGGGTCTTACTACACTACCCAGGCTGGCCTCAAACTCCTGGACTCAAGTGATTCTTCTTCCTCAGTGTCCTGAATAGATGGGACTATAGATGGAATATAGGTGCTTACCATGTTAGGCTAACACAGTGCTTTTTTAAAAATATGTATATACTGGGAAACAATCAATAAGACCAAACTAACTAACATGCTACCTCACAGTTGCCTTTTTCTGTGCAATGACAACATTTGAGATCTACCTTTTCATAAATGTCAAGCACATAATACATTAACTCCAGTTGCAATGTGGTACATTAAGTCTCTATTACGTACTCACTTATCACTGAAGGTTTGTAATTTTTGACCATTACGGCTTCTTTTTTTCTCCCTCCCCAGCCCCTGCTAAGTATCTTTGCACTTTCGGTTATTATAGGTTAGACTTCTATTTAGATCTACTCATAAGTAAGATGAAATGTAACTGCATGCTTATGTAACTTAATGTAATATCCTCCACGTCCATCCATGTTGCTCCAGATGGGCAGGATGTCCTTTCTTAAAAGGCAGAATCATAGGCATTTAAGCAGATTCCACATCTTGGCTATTTTTCATTGACTTATTTGGTACTTTTCTCCATCTCTCTGAATTATGATAAGTACAACTGAGATATCTAATTGTAGGCATTATCTACTGGCACACAGATTGTGTGTGTGTGTGCGTGTGTGTGTGTGTGTGTGTGCGCGCTAGTCCTGGGGCTTGAACTCAGGACATGGGCATTGTCGCTAAGCTTTTGTGCTCAAGACTAGTGCTGTACTACTTGAATCACAGCCCCACTTCCTGCTTTTTGGTGTTTTTAATTAGACACAAGTGTCTCTTTGACTTTTCTGCCTGGGCTGGCTTTGAACCATGATCCTCAGATTTCAACCTTCAGAGTAGCTAGGATTACAGGTATGAGCCACTCACAGCGTGTTTGCATTTTGTCTCCCACATATATGCAATATATAGCATAGTTCTGATTAGCTCAGTACTCATCACATAAGATTCCCATGACCAAGCAAATGCTACTGTCACCTAAGCTGTTATTTCCTGCACACATTCTTTTTTTCTTTTCCCTCGATTTCACAACTGTCTGTTTAGTTTGTTTACTTTTCTGGCACTTGCTAAGTCAACTGCAAACTCAATGTGACAAATGTATCTCAGGACACGCATGCATCTCATGTGCCCCACTTTTACCTACAGAGGTCTCTACCCTGCAATGTTTGCCCCAGTGCCTGGTGCCCAGCACCCAGCTAGGATCTCCTTATTTCCTTGGTCTGTGTTGCAACTCTTGCTTCAAAAACTATGCTGAATTCTTTTTTATTTCCTTGAAGTCCATACAGAGACAGGGAATGGGGACACTTCCAGAGGTGGGAGGTAAATCCTTCTAGGACCATCCTTGAACACTCTTTGTATTTAGTTGATGCTTCGGCAGTTTCAGAAAGCTAGGCGGAGGCATTTCCCTTTACCATTCTAAATGCATCACTCTATTGACTTGTAACTCCTAATAGTTCCAAAAAAAATCCAAAGCTTTCTTGATTTCTGTTCCTTTGCAAATGCAGGTTGAATATTTCTACACCAAAATGTTTGCCATCACATGTGTTCTAGATCTAGAAATTTATAGAAGGAAAGGGGCACAGTCATTTCCAGTACTGAAGGTTAAAGTCAGTGGTTAATGAACTATCATATTCCGCTTTTTTCATTTTGATAAATATTATTTTGTATGATCTGATACACAGAGGTATTGTAGCATAGTGCTCCTCCCCTAAGAGCAAATTCCTCTTACAGAAACAGAAACATTAGCATTTAGACTCACCTGTCTTTCTCGAGCAGACTCACAATTGAATAAGAAAGTACCAAATCGGCAACTATACAGATGATCCAAAATTGTAACCAAAAATCGTTCGTTGAATTCAAAAGCCGTAGGGAACTAGACCAAACAAATAAGCAAGCAAAGCATAAAAATGGAAACAAATCTGTTGCAGAACTGAAAAGATGCATGGTAGCAGTGACTAAACACTGACACATTTTAGTACTCTGGCCAGGCCAGCAGATTTCAGCTACAGTTGCATACCCTAATACTCCTTTGTGGCACTTTACATAGGACTAAACCATTTATGTAAGTGTCAAGCCAAGGAGTAAAGAGGAAAACGTGATCAAGAGGCTCATATTCTAGGCTATACTGGGTATACAGGGTGGGATATCTTAATTATTTAGGGTACTAAGGGTTAGCAGACTTGCCTGCATACAAATGCCAGTGTAGAATACATAATACATGTCAAAGACAACTTGAAATTGTCAGGTCCATTGATCTCCCACTAGTGGAGATAATTGGGGCAAATTCTAGTCATGAATAGTAATTTTAAACAGTGAATCCCTATGTACCCATCACTTGGTTGCAACAATTATTTATAGCCAGTTTTGTTTCATCTCTGTCCTGTATTATTTGGGGGCAACTTAAACATAGTATATATGTTTTGTTAGTGTACTTTCATCTTAGATATTTCTTACCTGTTTCAACATCTGCCATACACAGTCAATAAACTGGAGAAAAATGGGAGATCGGTCAGCGTCAGCATGGTTTTTATCACCATGACCTATTCTCTGCAATGAATCAATCAAGATGATTAGTTTCAATTCATGGGTTAAAAAAAAACACAAGAAACTATATAACCTACAAAATATCACTATACACCTCTGTATTCTAAGTTCCTCAAACAGTTAACAGTACATGTTCCTATGAAAGTATGAATAAATGGTTTCCATAGTAATAGAAATAAAATATATAAACGTCTGTAAAATACCAACAAAATCTGGCAAAAAAATCGCCATTCTATACAATTGGTTAAAATATTTCACACAATTGTTTCTGTACAAGTTCCTGGACAGGTGCAGATCAGATTCCCTGAAATATCCTACACAGTATCTTCTGATATGTCACAAATAATCATTTTCTGCTGTGGAGACACTGGTCTCAAAGTGTAGAGGCTTACAATCATGCCCAAAAGTATGATTATTAGAATTAACAGTTTTTTTCTGAAGACAATATAGAACAAAAATTGTCACAGACATTCAGCAAACAATTTTTGTACCTGAAAACGTTATTTATGCGTTATTTATTTGGATGACGGCTAAAAGGGGCATTGCAATGTTTCTGAGAGTGTGATCTATGGATTCTCTTTGTGAGAATCACCAGGAAGCTACTTTAAAATGTGAATTTAAACTTGGGGCGCAGGTGGCTCACACCTGCAATCATAGCTTATCAGGAGGCTGAGATCTGAGGATTACAGTTTGAAGCTGCCCGGGCAGGTAAATCCATGAGACTCTTTTCTCCAATTAATGAGACAAGGCTAGAAGTGGAGGTGTATCACAAGTGGCAGAGTACCAGATTTGAGTGAAAAAGCTAAGAGACAATGCCCAAGTCCTGAATTTAAGCCCCATTACCAGCGTATGTACACATGCACAAACACACACGCACACACATACTGTATTCAAGATGTATATAGAACAAGACTTGAGACAACGGATTTTTAGCAGATTGTCTTTTTTTTTTTTTGCCAGTCCTAGGGCTTGAACTCGGGGCCTGGGCTCTGTCCCTGAACCTCTCTGTGCTCAAAGCTAGTGTTCTACCACTTGAGCCACAGCACCATTTCTGGCTTTTTCTGTTTATATGGCATTGAGGAATTGAATCCAGGGCTTCATGCTTGCTAGGCAGGCACTCTACCACTGAGCCATATTCCCAGCCCTGTCTTGATTTTATTTGAAAATGTACACCAGAGAATAATAATTTTTAAAAAGCCTGGCATTTCTACAAGATATATTTGTTTCGAATAGCTGTATTATTTCAGAGGAAGTCACCAACCTATCTTCCTTCTTTTGTGAATTTCTACATTTCTCTGCAGACTCTCTATATTACTGTCATGGGAAACAGGAAACATACAGATGGACAAACAGAACTCAAAAGGTTTTTTGTTTTGCAGATTTGCAAAGTAGCTTACACTCCTCAGATTTTTATCTTAGTACTAAATAGTTGCTTCACCATTTTTAATCCCTAATGGTCTTAATAGTTATTTTTAAAAATTCTAGCTTTATTATTTACTTACAGATGCAAATTTATGTCCAAAACTTATCCATTCTTTTTGTACCAGTATTTCGAACCCCTCAATAGTTCTGTAGAAGCTGTCCAACATCAGCATGGCGAGGGATGTGAGTTGAGAGGTTCTGTCCCATCCATCACTGCAGTGCACGAGCACAGAGCTCTTCCCTGAAGATACTTTGTCTGCAACTTGAATGGCTCCTGTCAGAACGAGCTAGCAAAGAAAAGTGAATTCACACAGAGCACTAAGCTATTGCTTCAATTTGAAAATATAGCCTTGAGCTCTAGACAAAGTCTTGCTTTAAAATGTCAACTAACATTTAGAATAGGAAAGGGAAAGTAGACAGGAGACAGAAAGAGGATTCAATAAGATAGAAGAGAGGACAGTATGACCAAAGAGGCAGAGGTTAAAGTGATACAGCCACAAGCCAAGGGATGCTAGTGGCCACAAGAAGCTATAAGAAGCAAGAAAAGAATTCTCCCCTACAGCTTATAGAGGGAGTGTCCCATCCCATCTGGAGGCCCCAAATCAAGACTATCCGCATCTCTGCTCTGCTGCCTCAGTGGCGATAACTTGACTGACATCCGAGAAGATCCAAGGTAGATGTTGCTACACGTGCCCATCTGGACAATTTGTTTTTCCTGATCTTGTCTGAGAACAGTGCCTGTATTTTTTCAATCTGTTTTGTATCTCCCTTATTATGGAACAAAATTACAAAATCTGATGGGGAGCTTTTCACAACACCATCCATACTCCCTAAGTCCTAACTTCTATGTGTCAACTCATTCAGATGCCCTTGCTTCCTAATTTCCTCAGACACCTGAACCATTGAACAAGATGGGCTTTCAGACAGTCTCTCTAGAGTAGGAGTTAACCCAACTTGCCAATATCGCTTTGTCTGTACTCTATATCTGAAAACAAAACTCGACCGTGTTTCCTAAAGTAATTAATATACATTCTCTAGAAAAGTGAGATTTGTTTCAAAAAACAAACTATTTCTCTGTCTATGTCCGTTGGGGATAATATCCACTAATGGTTAGAAGATAAATTAGCTATTCCTAAATAAACCTGACTGAAACTATTTACTGATGACAAGAACAAAAGAGTCACCTCCATAAATTCTAAAATTAAGTTGGAATGATGTTATGAAATCTTTTTTTTGCCAGTCCTGGGGCTTACACTCATGCCCAGGCACTGTCCTTGAGCATCTTTTGCTCAAAGCTAGCATTCTACCTCTTGAACAGCTCTACTTCCGGCCTTTTGGTAGTTTACTGGAGATAAAAGAGTCTCACAGACTTCCCTGCCTGAGATAGCTTCAAGTCATGATCCTCAGATATCAGCCTTCTGAGTAGCTAGGACTACAGGCATGAGCCACCAGCACACAACTAGAATCTTGTGGTGGGGGGTGAGGGTGGGGGGTGTGCATGCACGCGCATGCGCACGTTGGTCTTGGAGCTTGGACTCAAGGCCTAGGCACTGTCCCTTATCTTTTTTGTTCAAGGCTGGTGCTCTAACATTTGAACTTTTGGCTTTTAGGTACTTAATTGGAGATAACAGCCTCATGAACTTTCTTGTCTGGCTGTCAACTGCAATCCTCAGATCTCAGCCTCCTGAGTAGCTAGAATTACAGATGTGAGCCAACAGTGCCTGGCTGTGAAATCATTAGTTTTTAAAGAAACAGAACACTATCAAAGGTAGAACTTTGTATTATAACTAGTTTCCTTTTTAGTATTCAATTTTTGAACATTTAAGGATGAGTAAGTACTTTCTTATGTAAAATTAAGTATTAAAAATATATATATACTTGCCTTGATATGCTCTAACCAGTGAGTGGACTCCAAACTGGACAACCAATGAGATTCTTCTACATTGGGATAAACAATGTCTTTCACTTTTTTTAAAGACTCCCGCATGACATGAATATTATGAATGTCTAAGAAAGAAAGTTCGGCATTATGATATGCGTCATCACTTTCATAGCCTCCTCCTGTTGCCTAAGAAACAACGAGATTACAAACAATCAGTTGGGCTTTCTGTTTCATCATTCACTTACCAAAATATCTGAAAAGATATTTGTCCTCCAAATCTCAATCCAAATCCTTTCCATTTAAATAAATAATTGACATGATTTGGCTTCATATTCAACATGAAGCCTCAACAATATGAGTCCTACTTTGAGCTAGAAAAAAAAAGAGAGAAGATTGGCAATTTCCTGGGATAGGACTCTGAATTCATGAGATAAAAGTCCTTTTCAAAATACTCTATAATTACTAGCTCTTCTTCTGGATCTGGAAAGGCAAAAAAAGCAGGTTCTGAAAGGTCCTCTATCAATTTTATAGCTATTACAGTACTCTTCAGGGAGTGGAGAGGTAGCCAAATTGAGGTAGTAGCAGGCACCCAAGCTCTCTAGCAGCACTGCCTAGGACATGAAGCGTTACAGGAAGACAATAGGCTTTGGAGTCAGAAAGCTCAAAGCCAATACCTCTGTTTTAGCCTCTCTGCCATGTGATTTGGGCAAGGCACTTAACCTCTCTAAGCCCCATCATCCTTTCCTGTGAAACAGGGTTCTCTCTGTAGATCTCACAGGATTAAAGGAGCCACACGATTACAGTAGCTAACAGCAGCCCCCATTTAATGACTCCTATGATGTCTCAGGAGTGATTTTTGCTTGATAAAATTTTATATTTAAGTGATGCTGCAAGGCAGGTATTACTATCAGAGAGAGTATCCAACATACTAATATTTAACACATCCTCAAAGTCACAAAAGTCATGAGTGGGACTTGTCTAATCTGAATTCAAACCCCAAACCTATTCCACTATATCACGATGACCTTTCTGTTAGGCCAATACCAAGGATAGAATGCCACAGGTGGCAGGTAGGTAAAGAATACTAGGCAAGATGGCTGCCTATATATATATATATATATATATATATATATATATATATATATATATGTATGTATGTATTTTTTGTGGTCTTAAGGATGGAGAATTGCTTTACCACTACTCTTCATGGCCAGTAGCATGTACAAGCATTAACTTGCTAGGGCAGATCTTCATTCACCTTCTCAATATGGTGAAAAGTGCCCATTTTCCATATGGACAAAGAGAGACACAATAGTCTTGTTGAGGAACCTGGCTGCACTCTGGTTAAATGTTTTGGAATGTCACTAGACAGGTAACTTCTTCCCCTTTAAGAAAAACGAAGAAAGATGAGTGGGAAATATCTGCCTAGAACCACAGAGGAAAATGGAACCCATCAAACACATGTTCCATCACTAAAATTGGCTTATTTTTCTTTTTCTTTATAACGATGGAAGGAATATATACTTGTAGCCAGGGTTGGAAGGGCCTAAAGCAACCTAGAGTTTTGTCTAGGGTTAGTCCTAGAAGTTTCCTATGGCAGAAGTAAGGCTGCCACTCGAACTTCAAACCTGGAGACCTAGATGGCAAGCCATAATCCTGATCCCTACAGACAAGGCAAGAACACAGTTCAGGCACAAATAATTCTTTTTTTGGGGGGGGG
>NW_012267305.1:1444694-1494876 GCF_000151885.1 Dipodomys ordii
AGCACTCTACCACTTGAGCCACAGCTCTACTTCTGATTTTTTGAGTGGTTAATTGAAAATAAGAGTCTCATGGGGACTTCTCTGCCCAGGCTGGCTTTGAACCACAATCCTTAGATCTCAGCCTCCTGAGTAGCTAGGATTACAGGTATGAGTCACCAGCACCCGGCATACAAAGGGGTTTTAATAAAAAAAATGTCACTTTAGTACATGAGACTCTTATCTTCAGTTAACCAGCAAAAAGCCAGAAGTGAAGTTATGGCTCAAGGGGTAGAGGGCCAGCCCTGGGCAAAAAAGCTAAGTGATAGCAAGGGACATTGAGTCCTGAGTTTAAGCACACAGACAAAAAATGTCTGTCTGTCTGTCTGTCTGTCTACCTCCTTACCTACTAATTTACCCTATCTATCTATCTATCTATCTATCTATCTATCTATCTATCTATCTATCTATCTATCTATCTATCTATCTATCTATCTATCTATCTATCCATCCATCCATCTAACTTTGCAAAGCCACATGACACACCGTGGTGGAAACATTCACAAAACCCTGCACTCCATATGTAACTTTCCACCACATCTTATACGCACCTTGTTGGCCACAGCATTCACACTAGGTCTCGCATCATAGATGGTAAGTTTTGAAATTTGTCTATTTGTCTCCCTGATTGCATCCAGGTACTTCTCATCATCCTTATTCCGTTTGCCACTCATGCCAACAAGAGGCTGACTGCAGCGCACAATAACTGTCTTGTTTTCAGGATGAATCCATGACAGCACCTATGGTTCATTCAGAAAGTTTAAGTTATCAAGTTTCAAGAAACTAATTCGAACAACAAAAGTAAAGCTAAAACTAAAACACCAAAGTAAATCTGATTTCCTAAAATAAAATACTTGTTTACTTGCAAGTTCATGAGGTGTATGATGAGAAAAATGTATTCAATCCTATGACTACTTAGAAATAATCCCACCCACCGGTTGCTTTACCAGTCTTTTCTTAATTAGTACTAACATTTAACAGAAACTAAATGTTTACCTCAAAGAAGGTATGCATTCAAAGGGAACAGAAAGCTTTTGTTATTTGAATCTTGGGAGCTCACGCTGGGTTTTCTATCATATGGAAATAGCATGAGCAAAAATTAAGAGCCAGGCACTGGTGGCCCTTGCCTGTAATCCTAGCTTCTCAGGAGGCTGAGATCTGAGGATCATGATTCAAACACAGCCTAGGCAAGAAAGTCAGCGAGACTCTTATGTCCAATAAATTACTAAAAAAACTAAAAGGGGAGCTATGGCTCAAGTGGTAGAGTGCTAGACTTGAGCAAAAGAAGCCCAGGGACAGTGCCCATGCCCTGAGTTCAAGCCCCAGAACCAGCAGTAGAAAAGTAAGAGACAAAGGGAATATCTCTGATACAATATGTTGTTCAAAATGGGTGACAATGTTGTCAGACACCTTCTATTCATACACTGTTTTGTAGAATGGGAACTTCTTTGTACAACTACCTAAAGATAATAATAAAAAATGTTAAAAAAACATGTTGTTCAAAATATTAACTCATATCTGTAGATAATTTCCCATTTGAGTCCAAATTCTCAAATCTAATGCAGGAGGAAGAAAATACAAGGGAAGCAGGGAAGATTCTGGACTGCCAAGAGAGCTCCCAGTCCCCTCAAATCAGTTTTCTCCAATTTATCTGTAAGTCTAAACCCATTTGTAGCCTGGCTTCCCAGTTCACATGTAGCATATGAGAAAAAGTACATATAAAAGGCAGCTAATCAGATAAGGTCCTGAAAACTACCAAGTTGTACAGTGCAGATGGAGGATTGCTCTGTTTGTGAAGTAGAACTCAATAAAATTGTTCACAGTAGTGGAGATCTGACTTCTAATGTTCTTTAGCACAACTAGATATGTATGGTGGACAGCAATTTGCTGAATATTTCACAACAGTTGGAATATTTTGCATGCTTCCAGTGAATAATAACTGTCTGAGGTGATGAGGGCTGTGCCACGTTTCCTGACCTGACCAGCCCACAGTACATATGTATAACAGAACATTACACTGTACTCCACAAATATGTATAGTTACGATTCATCAATTAAAAATAAACTGTCTATGTATATACAAAGAACACCTAGGGGGCTGAGAAAGGTGAGATGATGACAGTATGGGCTTAGGGGACAGATGCCAGTTTTGCTCTGGCTCTAGCCTTAGACATCTAACTTATGGCCTCTCTGGTTTTCTCTCCTCCTTGGTCATATGATAGACAGTTGCTAGGAGGTGAAGGGAAGAATGTTCATAAAGTAAGTTCCTATTAGCTTCCAGAGAATGGCCAGTCAGGTCAGGCCCTAGTACAAAGAAATGCAGACAGAAGGAAAGTGGCATATCCATGTAGGCTCACTTAATAGAAGACCAAAAAATCTTGTTGTCTCTAAAGTCACTGTCCAATGATGCTTACAAATTATGTTTATTATAATGACAACTGGCTTCTAAGAAAAGCTAGCATAATAATAAAAACAGTCATTCATGAAATGGAGTTAGGGCTCAAGTGGTAGAGTGCTAGCCTTGATCACAACAGCTCAAGACAGCACCCGGACCCTGACTTCAAGCCACAGGACTGGCATGCATATGCAGACACGCAGACACGCAGACACACACACACACACACACACACACACACACACACACACACACACACACATCTTTAACACAGTAGATACACAATACATACTGAATGTACAAATCTACTCATAGTGCCCTAGCCCCATTCCTCTTGTGGGTAAGCAAAGTATCAGCAAGATTGTGATACAGACTATGCCTTTGGCCCCAAAAAATATGTCCAAGCCAAACCTCAGAGGACTGAACTTGTACTCCAAGCTTCATAATCACTGCTTCTAACAAAATGAGCTAAAGAACATACTTTTAAGTACAATGTAGATCATGATGATATGAGCTGATAAATAATAAAAAAAAAAGCAAGAGCATTTTCAAAGTAATGATGCAGGGTGACAGTATACAATGGTTCTTCTCAAGTATCCTTTTAAGGACAAGAATGTCTAGACTTGAAAGTTAAGGGCAAAGTGACATTAAATCTTAATGTCTTCTACCTTTGTTTTGAAGAACCTACTTGCGTGAAACAAAACCCATTGTACTTATTATGACAGACCTTGAAAGGTGACAGAGGAAAAAAGTATGTCTCGATTTTTACTCAATAAAACAGATGTATATAGTAAAGGGTATGACAGTGTGTAAATATTTAAAAACTAAAAGGGAACTCTGTGAACTAGGTTTAATGACATGGTTGGTATAACATCCAGAATAATCTGCTCTTGATTCCAGTTCTGTAACACACCAAGATGACAGCCATAAAGAACTTTTCCTTCCTCTTCACTCTCCCTCCTTCCTTCCCTCCTTCTCTTGTTCTTTACACAGCACTAGGATCAGCCATGATGTCATCATATAAGCCCTCTTTCCTCTTTTCTACACAGTTCTCTATCTACCTACCTTCTCTACCCTCCATTCATTTTGAGGTCCTGAAGGGCAGATGTTATTTTACTTTTTTCCCCATTTGACAAGGTGCTTTGCCCTCAAAGGACCCTTGCTAAGTATTTGTTAGAAGGAGATTTAGAAATAAAGGTTTCTGTGAATTACATGTCCTCTGTTCCTAGAGAATATAAAAGCATGTAATTCAGAGAAATATTCTTTGAGAGCAATGTTAATAGCAGTACTCACAGGAATGCGGTTTCGGGATCTAAACGTTGCAACTCTCCTGAGGTCGTCATCAGAGGTACGATAGGGAACCACCAGAAGAGCAGGGTAAGTGTCACAGAGTTCATAGCACTTATTAATAAAAGTTATTCTCCAGTGGTGATTGGGCAAGCCCTGCAGGAAAAAAGAGGAAGTCTAAGTCAATACCACATGACTTCAGACTTTGCATTTTGGCTGGGGCCTCTTTTTTCTTCTTTCTAGCATTCAGTGTGCATGCTTCTTTGACCCCAGGGTGATGACAACCTACCTATTTATAATAAGGATGTCAAATCAATAACCCAGACATGAAGGACATGGACAAAACACTGTGGTCTCCACATTTCTAAACTATCTTTTTGCAAGTACACATTCATTTGACTTTGATATCTTCCTTTATTTGATGTCTATACTACTCAGACAATACAGATAAATCCAAGTTCATCTCCCACCCATGCATCCCCCACCTCCAAGAAAATAACCATATATAATGCTAATCTGTATCTAACCGAGGGCAAAAGAGATCAGGTAACTTCTCACTCAAAACTGAATGAAAGCTATCATCTATTACCAAGTGAAAGAGGCGAGGCTTATGAGGAAAAATCACAGAGGGGAAATAAAAGAAAACCCCTCAGGGGAGGCTCATTTCTCCACCTCCTGTGAGTGTTTAAAATTCAGTCATTTGGGACTGAGGTAACCCTACAGGTTGTGTGAGTAGTACAGTCATTTGCATTTTAAATAGACTGCTACTGTGACAAGGAGATACCTTCCCTCCTCTCATCTACCCACAAAATGATATCCCATATGGACAAAATCCAGAGGTGGTGGAATACTCTTCCCCATACTCACAAATGCACAAATACACACACAAAAGTGAGCTAGGTGGGTGTTTGCTTTGGGGACAGACATTGTACCTTTTCTTTAGGTCTGGCCCTATGTATCACGGGCCAAACAGATGCTGGGTCTGATGTTGAATCCAATTAGAGGGGTTTAAGTCCCATCAGAAAGTTATAAGAAAAAAAGATTGAATATAATGGCAGTCTAGAACAAAGTACCTTCAGAAGTTCATATACACATGCAGTCTTAAAAATAGGAACTAAATTTGCTTCAAGCTCTACAGCTTGAGCTAAAGAAAAGTCTTACTATTTTCAATAATGCTCTAGAAATATGATAACATACTTTGCTATCTAATATTTCAGAGGTCTCCATAACATGACAATTGTTTCAGTGGGTTTTTCTTCCACCTAAGTAGCCAACCAGTCCAGGAAAGAGCTCAGTAAACTGAGAGGTATTCACAGACTTTGAAAACTCAGTTGTCTAAAGATGATGTATGGAAGCAATGGGACATACTACCTCACACATGTAATCTAGAGGAAAACGCTGACACATAATCCCAGAGCATCAAATCTGCTTATGAATATGCAAAGCACTGGGGAAAATGGGCTTGAGCTGGTTCTCAAAACTCATTCAACAAATATGCCAACTATTTTAAGAGTTTTGTAGAAGAATTATTAATAGTCCATTGCAGCCAGGCACTGATGGGTCATGCCTATACTCCTTGATACTCAGAAAACTGAGATCTGAGGATCCCAGATCAAAGTCAACCCGAGCAGGCAAATCTGAGAGACCCTTATCTCCAATTAATGAGGAAAACACTGGAAGTGGAACTGTGGCTCAAGTAGGAGAGTGTCAGTCTTGAGTGGAAAAGCCAAGTGAACACTCATGGCCCTTAGTTCAAGCTCAGTACTGACATGCACACAAAAAAACGTACATTGCTAAAACTCCTAGTCATTCTACACATTTGGTTGTATCAGAGGTCAATGATAAAAACAATTATTAATATACAATCATCAAATGTTTTGTGAAAGACATCATGACAGTAAAGCAGTTAAATTCATCTGAATCTAAAATTCAGAATGATTATAATTTAAATTTCATGGTGATAGTTAAGCTCCCAAATATAGAAATAAATAACAACATGAATCCCCAAAAGTAAAATGTAGAGAGGTTTGGATTTTCTAGATCCTAGGTATCTGACTCATCTCATAAGATAAAAGTTTAGTTTTTCATATAGGGATACAGAAACTGGTCATTCAGCTTTAAAGAGACTGGAATTGTAAATTACACAGTGACAGAATGAATTACAGTATACAAAATGTGGCTAGTGCCATGGCCATTAAAAATACTAAGCAAGGATATTACTGGTTTTTAGAGACATACTGCCCCTATGCATGAGAACCAACACATATCAGACAACATCTATCAACTTACCTGCCTTCTATATTCTTCAACTGGATTATACACAGCCCATCCATCTACATTAAACTTCTCTTCATTTAAAAATGCAAATAATGGCTAGGAAATGCAAAGAAATGAATTGAAAGTTCAGTGTGACCAAATACTGTATTAGTAATATACCTTTTGATTTTTCACAAAATAAAATTTCACTGAATTTTCTGACCATGAAATTACAACCCAAACTGAGACTTACAACAAAGATCCGTGGAAAATTCAGGCCAGACGTACACAATTTCTATCTGGAGTAATAATTACTTTTGAAACATCAATTTTCTATGGCTACAAACATCTCTTTTAATTTGCTTTTAAAATGTAGCTCCATAAAAATTTTTTGATTTTTCAGACCAAAAAGTATCTATCAATTTTAAACAGTATTTTCTAACTGTTTAGGTAAAAGCCACTAAAAGTATAGAAATTTAGGAATGATTATTAAACAATGTACCTCTCTCAAAAGAGTGCAGTGACATGTTTAGCTATTTAAAAGAGAACTAGGCCATTGGAAAACTTTTAATTAACTGTTTTTTTTTTGTGAATTCCTAATCAGAGACCTCGTATGGCTTCTCTGTATGCCCACTCTCAAGACATTATTGATGAATTTCTTAGCTTCAAATGTCATCTGTCCACTGGTGGCCAATATAGCACTTCCCTGGGCTCTAGAAGTGTCCCTGTAAGTGCTGACTGATGCTAATACCCCTCCCCCCTCACAAAGCCACACTCTTGACTCCAACTTACCAGTTCTACTATTTCCAGTCCACACACTTCAGCCAATGACAGCCCTGACCTAGCTCACTAAGCCAAGAATCTTAAAAAAGTCATTTTTGTCCTCCACCTGACTAATACCCTGATCCATCTCTTACTTGGCTTGGTATAATAACTTCTGACTGCTCCCCTGGTCTTCATCTTTACACCTTGAAGGTCAGAGTAAGAGTGTGCCACAGTTAAGTTAGGTCAAGTCATTTCCCTGTCATGATCCCCTGTGGCTTTCCATCTGGCTCAGAGTAAAAGTAGAAGTCCTTCCAATGGCTAACGTGGCCATGTGCCATCTGGCTGCCTTTCCCTGATCACTCTGCTCTGGCCACACTGGCCTCCTGTGCTGCTCCCTGAAAGTTTACAGCATACATCAGCTTCAGGGCTTTTGTACCTATTCTTCTATGCTCCACTATCCTCTTCTCTTGTGGCTGATTCTCTTATTTCTCTCATTTCTGACCAAAAGTAACCCGAACCAAGATATTTTCTGACACATTACGGAAACCCAACATGCTACTTCCTCCAACCATGCCCTTCCCACCTACGTCTTACTCTCTCACATCACTTATTAGCATTGGGTTTATCACATGGACACTTGCTCACTATTGGATCTCCACTGTCCCCTTTTTAGCACATTAACTCCAAGGAGGTGGTCACTTGCTTTGTTCTTATCTTCGATCCTAGTAAGTAGAACAGTGCCTGCTCCATGGTTGAAAGAACACATATTTGTGGACTGCATAACAACTTGAAGTCCTATAACCCCTGCACACCTGCTTTCTCTGGAGGGTCCATGGCTGGGACCTTTTCCTCTATGGATTTCCCTCCTCCAGCAGTACTGAAGCACATGTTTTCCCCATATTTCCCCAAGCATGCAGTACCCTCAGCAGGCCTCAAGTCTACCAGTGCTAGGCGAGAGCTTTGTGCTCTGCACAGACACTGATATAGCTAAGCAATTCACTGAGGCTCAAGCCTGAGATAGAACCCAGAGCGATGCTTAATTATTCAGTCCTGCTGGGGAAAATCAATGAGCCCTATGAACTGAAGTCTAACTCAGACATTGGGTGAAACAGAATGAAATTATATGGTGTACTTTATCTATTAACAGAATCTTTGGAACAAACCTAAGGCATTCTCTGGGTAAGATATCATCACTTTGAACACCTGCTACCATACCAGTCAGTCCCTGTGATCTTGGCAAAGTTGTAGATGGCAGAGAGTTTGAAACATTGCAGATTTTACAAGAAAACTTGGAAATAATGTCTTGTCTGCAACATGATTTTTGTTCCTTTGCTTTTAGTTATTCACCTGTTGCCCATGAAGCTCAAGGAAATATGGAATGAGTGCTTAAATGAATGGATGCTTGAACATTTTTCTAGAGAAAAAAATCAAGTTCAATAATACTATCAGTGTTCATTAGCACGCCAGAAGAATTTTCAAGGTAAACTATTATCTCACAGTCACTGATATTCAAGCACCTTTTTAAGCCACAAGCATCCTTTCTTCTATCTTATGTGAAAACTGCTGATGTTACAGAAAGTTATAGAATTATTCTCAGCTGAAAACTATATGGCCTACATTAAAATTATCTCCATAATTTCCTCAAGCACAAACAACAGGAAGTTTTTTTTTCCTCCTGAGAGTAAGGAGACAACATCCCCATGGTAGCTATATATCAGGTGGCCTTTCTCAAGAATGTCTTTCTTTTTTATTTATTTATTTATTTTTTTAATTTGTGAACATACTGTACAGAGGGGTTACAATTACATGGGCAGGATAATGCGTACATTTCTTACCAAGCATTGCAGCCTCCTACTTTGGTTTACCCTTCACATCCCTTCCCAGCCTCCCCCCTCTCAAGAATGTCTTTCTACAGTGACAGTTCACCATTGTGAATGAGGTCAAGGTATTGTTTACTCTGAAACATGCCTATAACAGGCTGGCGACAGAAACAGCTCCCAGTTTACTCTTGATGCTAAGAGTCTGGTCACAACTCAAATATTTTGTGAAAATTAATTGATTACATAATGGTCCAATACTTCTCACCATGAAATAAAATAGCAATGAATGTAATAATACTGCATCCCAGTACTAATCCCCTATCTTTACCATCTAAATAAATTAGCTTATAGTTAGTTACATGACAACATTTTCCTTTTTTTTATGACATTTTTCAAAAGCATTGCTTACTAGTATAAGTTTCCACAAACAACTTGACTCAACTGAAACAAGCATTCTAAAAGAATGAATTCAAAGGAATATGCCAGGACCTAATTTCCAGAGATCTTAGTTATTTTTCTCATTAAATATGCAGATGAGAGAAACAAAGCAAGAATTTTATAATATGAGCTCCCAGTAGGAAAAAAGATGAACATCGAGTATTAAAGCAGGTCTTATGAAATCCATAGTCTGCATATCATTATTGCTTTTTAAAACTGTAATTATGCACAGTCTTTATCAAAGGAAACAAAAATAACAGACCAACATTACCTATAACTTTGGAAAGTCACTCAGCTATTGTAATTCATATGCAATATTTACAGTCATTGTACAACTGTACAAATTACATAGTTTGAAAGATATGTAATGATTTGTAAGTTAAATCCATTATCACTCTGTAAAGTTGAATTTTTTGTTGTTGTTGTTGGTCATGGGGCCTGAACTCTGGGCCTTTGCGCTGTCCCTGAGCTTTTCAGCTCAAGGCTAGTGCTCTACCACTTGAGCCACAGTGCCACTTCCAGTTTTCTGGTGGTTAATTGGAGATAAGAGTTTCATGGACTTTCATGCCTGGGCTGGCTTTGAACCACGATTTTCAGATCTCAGCCTCCTGAGTAGCTAGGATTATAAGCGTGAGCTACCAGCGCCCAGGTGAATGTGTTATTTTTAAAGAAAGTGTTTTCAACATTTTTCCTTAAATTCTTTAAATACTAGATGGGGATAAATAAACTATATAATTACTATCCTATTTTTACTTTCTAGAATCAACTACTTAGATGTTGAATCAGAAAGTAGACAGAAATGGTAACTACCACTGCAACAAGTTTTTACCAGCTTGTTCTTTCAAACTTTCTTCATCATTATCAGACTTCAATTACTACACTACAAAGTATACATATCAGCCTTTAGATTCTCATCCTCCTGGTTTTCTGAAAATTGTTTCTCAGTGCTTTTCCTTGGCTACTGTGTTTCCCTTTTCAGTCTTTGCCCACCCCCTTGTGCTCTGACCTTTCTCCTCGTTTCCTAATCTATAATTTCTCTTAGAATACCTAGGGTCTCAGATCTTCAATAATTATTCACAACCTACACCTCAAGCAGACACTTTATTCATGAGCTCAAGAGCTTATTTCTCAATATTTCTGCATAATAATGCCTCTATCTTTATTTACTAGTATATGCTCCAAGACCTCACATGGATGAGTAAAGCTGCTAGTAGAATGAACCCCTGTATAGATTGTATTTTCCCTGAAGTTTTGTCACTTCGTCCCAGAGTTAATCTGTCTGGACATCACTATTGTAAAGTATGGAGTTTCCAAGGCAAAGTGGAAACTGGTTACAACCTTCATTCTGAAAACTATTCAAACTCAAGTTATTACATTTTTAGTTGCCATTTCTTTTCTCTTCTGGATCATACATTCCAATAATTGTCCCTAAATACTACCTCATGTGGGTCCATTTTGCCCATTAATTTGGGAGATGGAAAGGCCATGGAGAGCACTGGGTGTGGAATTTTATCCATTAACTACCCTCTTAGAAGGAAGTCCTGTTTACCAGAGAGGAAATGCTAAGGTCTACCCTGATTTCATCTTTGCTTGGAGGAGAATTCCAGAAAAATCCAGCCCCAATCAAGCAAAGTCTGCAAACAGTGGCAGTGTTGTGTCAGGTGACAGTGAGCATTTGATGGTCAGTGCAGTCTGTGTGGCTTCTGAGTCAAGGTGCTTCCTTCCCCAGGGCTTGGCCTCTGAACTGGGCTAACCGGGGCGGGTTTACTCTAAGAAGTCCAAGAAGGATGTCTATTTCCCATCTCACCCCTACTGAACCAGAATCTCTACGGGATGACTTCTCTACTGGCCTAGTCTAGGAAGGACATCTGGAATACAACAGAAACCTTGAGAATTTGTAGTGAAGCTAGTAACTGGTTTAATTTTATTTAATTACATTGAGGCAATCGTGCATTCCCAGGAAGTTGCTAAGAAATATCAAGAGAGATTGCATACAGTCAATGCTACCTTCCCAAATACTAATATCTTTTATAATACAAGATACTATTAAAACTAGGAAACTGACCGCAGAGAACGTATGCTGTCAACTGCCCAGGTCTGGTTCCCCCAAGTGAACATTTTATCAGTTCTAGTACCTACTAGTCAAGAGATACAATACATAGAGACTTTTACAAAAGCAATCATGTACATTTCTCCAGATCAAAATAGCACACAGTAACATCTGAAATATGTTAAAGGACAAAGTTAAGATGAAAACCTCTGATTTCACACTAGGGATAAAAACAGTTCTGACATAAAAAAAAACCCATAATCTGTCATTTGAATTTATATGTACTTAGCATTGCTATGTCTTGTCCAAAATGACAACAGATTTTAGTTTTAACTTAATTGGCCATTATTTTTAATGGCTCTAATCACTAACTACTTATTTTCTTGATCAGTCTTACTATGTATTTTTAAATTATTATTCATTTTTATTACCTTTAAGTAGTTCTATGAAGGGGTTTCAATTCAACATTTCAATTTCAGTTTTGCTATGTTTGAACAGGAATTTAAGTAAGCCTTCTTTCTCATTTAATTTCTGAAATATTTTTAATTGAAAATATAGAAATGCTTCCATCTACCACTGAAGGACACAGAAATGTCTAGATACCTCATTCCCACTTTTTAGATTACAATTAAGAAACAAGATCCCTTCATAGAAGAAGAGAGGCTTTGAAAATTGGCATTATGTGGACAGGCTTTCAGTGTATGTATTTCACATGATTTGGCATTAGTGAGTTCATACAAATTAGTTTGAAACAGTTATTCCAAAAAACGGACAAAAGTTTCAAAGGTCAAAGGCAGTTTTGCACATAAATTAACATTTATGTTTTCATTTCTGTAAATAATTTTCCTGATCCTATTTCTATTGCCCACTAAATCCATAACCTTTGTACTGGCTCATCATCTTTACCTTTGCGTATAAATATACCTATATATCGATTCAGGAAAAAACTAAAAAAGTACATCTGAAATGACATTTGAAACCATTTTGGAAAAGGAGCACTCTTAACTACTCATCCATAATCATAATCATAATCACGTCATAATCATGACATTTCTCAGGGCTTATCTGCTGTACCTATTTGCCACTGTAATTCCCTCTCCTGGAAATTTTGGTTACATCTATGAAAAAAGTGAACCTACCAAAACCTACAATATAAATTATCCAGGCCAGAGCTCAGGATCTACACCTCCTATTTCACCTGCCTCCTAGAGGTCTATAATTGGTTGTGCCACAGGTAGTTGAGCCTTAGCAGATCCCATGTGGAACTTCTTTCTCACTCTTTTATCCAGAAATCTTCCTTTTGGATCACAGCATTCTCCCTCTGACTATATTCAATCACCATGTAGACCTTTCTGAAATTCATTCTCTCCCTTCACTGTTCCATGTCATCACAGATCAAGGAGACTAATAAAGATCCCTAGAAATGGTTTCTGTCCCAACACTACTCTTGTCCTCTTAACTACACATCCTGTACATAGCAACCCAGGAAATCTGTGGGAAACAAAAGTCTAATCATGTCATGTTCCTGCTTAAAATCTGTAAATGGCTCTCTTCACATTTAGACAAAAATTGAAACTTGGTGAAGCAGGCACACAAGGCATTTCAAGATTTAGCTTGCCTTGCCCTATAGTGCCACGTTTTGTTGCCAGTCCCACATGTGCATATACACTCTATGCTCTGGACTTGAACCGCTATGTGGGACCAGGGCCAGTTTGGCTGGCCTCTTCACATTTAATGACTGTTCTTTCAGTCTGGCCTGGCCAGGCTTTTGCCTAATGAATGCTCCCCTCATCTTTCAGGATTCACTTCCCCTGGGAAGCCTTCCTTTCTTGCCCCCATGGCATCCCATGTACGTCTGAAGAACTGAGTACGTCTGTGCACATCACCCAGGAAAATGGCACTCCTGCTCCTTGGGGTCAGGCAGTGGGTTTCAGCTCTAGCTTCTGGAGCCTCACCACAGTGTAGACATTCTGCAAATGCCAGAGCAAAATGAGGGGGAAACGAGTGAAAAAAGGGGAGCAAGAAAAAGCTGGCTGCCCTTCTAGATAGTGCAAGTTCCATTTCTAAAACTTCAGCAGTTAACAGAGAGCTACAGGTACATAAACACAACAACAGAAGCAGGAAAGAAATATAAGGAAGACAAAAATGTTTGAATAATTATGGTAAAAGGAAAATACAAAGAGATTTCCCTGACTAGGCCTTGTGAATCATTTCTCTTGCTGATTTTGGCCAGCATCCTTTTGCTGCAATAAGTCATACCTGAGAACCACCACATGTTGATTCACCTCCTAGTGAAGCAATGTACCTCGAATTAGGAATGTTTGATATATACTCAATATACCAAGTAGTATTTTTTAAATTCCAGAGCAAAACCATCACAAATATAGCCAAAAGATATGAGAAAGGTCCCCATGGTGGAGGCTAGAAGTCTGTTTGCCATGAGTTCTAGAGGGAGAAGATGTGGTAGAGGTGGTCAGGGAAATCAATGCTTATAGATGAGAAAGGGGTAAGGGTTGTCTAGATAGGAGGACAGAAAACAGAGGGCCAAGTCTGGGAGGAAACAGGAAGGACAAAGATTGAAAAACCAAGATTAGTTCCTCAATTAGCCATGTTTACTCTTTACTCAAGACAAACGGGCCCTTATACTGATCCTCTACTGTAGGATAATTCACACCCTTCATTCAAATAAACAAAAAAGACAAAGGCTAGCTAGGTGCTGATGACTCATACCTGTAATTCTATCTACTCAGGAGACTGAGATCTGGGGATCACGATTCAAAGCCAAGCTGGGCAGGAAAGTCCATGAGACTCTTATCTCCAATAAGCCACCAGAAAATCAGAAGTGGCACAGTGATGCAAAGTGGTAGAGTGCTAGCTTTAAGCAAAAAAGCTCAGGGACAGTGCCCAGGCCTTTAGTTCAAGCCCCACAACTGACATACACACAAAAAGACACAAGCCTTTATTACTCAGCTCCAGTTATCTTACATTTGGAGTACAGCAAAAAGGCCACAAGGTCATAATGGTTCAATGTTTAATTCCCACGACAAGGTTTGATGGCACCAAAGCTGGGCAAAAAGAAATGACTCTGATTTGACCATTACACAGTAAACATGAGCTGAAGGGTCACATGTATTCGGTAAGCATGTGCAATTGCTATTTGTGAATTAACATATGTGTAGAAGAAGCTAGGCAAAAGGAAACAATGAAAGAAATGGCAACACAGTGTGACCAATGCCTGTAAATGCCTAGGGAGCACGGTCAAAAACATAGCCTCCATCTTTTGGATGCGGTGGACAGCACTCTAACCCTATCCAGAGTAAGGCTTTGCAAAGCCAGCTACTTCTGTCCATTCACCAGTGCCCATTTCTATTGACACACCAAAAAAAGGAAACTACATGACTGCCAATCATCTCAGAGCGTAACTAGTAGGAAATACTTTGAGGTCCAAGCTCATTCCAGAATGTCACAGAAAAGTGGGAAGTGCACAAACACAAATCTGAATGAGCCATGGTACCCTGAAAGCAGTAAGCCCATGCAGGGTCAAAAGATGTAAAAGAGAAAAATGAAAAACCATTTCTGAAAATTTCTTTTCATTACCTACTACCACCTCCCTTATTTCCAACTTCTAGTTCAGATGCTTTCTAGATTTCATACTCTGACACTGAAGACTTTCAATGGGACCTTTATCAAAGTGCAACGCATGGTTTGTTAATAATACAACTAGTTTTTATACAGCATCTTTCTTTTAAAGGACTTAAAATGTTCCACATATCATCACAATCATTTTATAAATAGTCTTGTTGGGAGGGGAGGAGTGCTGGGTGATCATCCTTATTCCTTTACCTGCTGGGAAAATGGTGCACTAATAACAGAGCAGCTGACATTTATTGGGTACTTAGCAAGTGCCAGGCAGTGTCATAAGCACTTTACATTTAATCCTCACAAAAGCCCTATGGGGTAGAAGCTGTTATTATCCCCATTATAGATGAGAACACTAGAGCACATAAATATTATGTGACTTCCAAGGTGGCTAAGCAGGGATGTCACTGAGCCAGATTCAGACATGGGCCACGAATGTCATATTCTGGACTTTGCAAACAAATCCCTTCTGGGTCTCCCATGCTGCTCAGGCAATGGCAACTGGGTTTTGGGCTTCTTCTCTTTAGATCTAGACTTGTATGATATGAGCCTGTAAGCCATGAATTTACTCATAACACAAAACTTTCCTTTAAAATATTTTTTAAAAAGCCAGGCGCTAGCGGCTCACGCCTGTAATCCTAGCTACTCAGGAGGCTGAAATCTGAGGCTCATGGTTCAAAGCCAGCCCAGGCAAGAAAGTCCATAAGACTCTTATCTCCAATAAACCACTAGAAAACTGGAAGTGGGACTATGCCTTAAGTGGTAGAGTGCTAGCTTTGAACTGAAGAGCTGAGGGACAGCGCCCAGGCCCAGAGTTCAAGCCCCACAACCAACAAAAATAAATAAATAAATATCAGCCAAGGCTGTTGGTGGCTCATGCTTATAATCTTAGCTACTCAGGAGGCTGAGACCTGAGATTTGAGGTTCAAAGCCAGCCTGAGTAGGAAAGTCTTGGGAGACTCAACTCCAATTAACCACCCCAAAAGCTGTGGCTCAAGTGGTAGAGTACTAGCCTTGAGTGAAAACACTCAGGGACAGTGCCCACACCTTGAGTTCAAGTCCTAGCTCCAGCACAAAAAAAAAATCAAGAAAATCCATGCATGGTTGTAACTATAAATATTGTCATGTTTATGAATGTTGATATTAATTTAAAATCTATTTTATGCCACATATTCTATTAAATAGTGTAGTCCAAACTTTCTGGTCTATGGCCCATGATTACATGTAAGTAGTACACCTTAATACTAGGACCCAGGACATGTGCACACCACACACACACACACACACACACACACACAAACACACACACACGCTCTGGTCTATGGCCCATGATTACATGTAAGTAGTACACTTTAATACTAGGACCCAGGATATGTGCACAACACACACACACACACACACACACACAAAGACATGTTTCATAAAATGGTACTTATTATGTGTTATATTAATCATATTTCCTAGTGTATTCCATTTAAAGAACTGGTTGCACATATGTTCACTGATTTTATGACTCACTAATAAGTTGGGACTTATAGTTTAATATAATTTATATGATCTCTCTGATAATGCCACCTGGACAGAAAAGGAACAAGCAATAAATGAAATCAATTAAAGAGCTTTCCTACTGAAAATGTCACCTCAACAAACTATTTTCTGCAGTGCTATCAGGCCCTATTCACATCATGTATAGTTTTGATTTCTGCCTTTAAAAGATTGCTGTAATATCCAAAAGGATTGTGACACTGCTGGGAAATGTAGCATTTACTTAACATTACTATTGAGTTGGGTGTAATTTATGAGCATTAAGTCCAATTTCTAGTGTTCAGAAAGCAAAGATAAAACAAGAGAAGAAATGTTCTGGCTGAAAAAGAAATTGTTACTTATGAACCATGCACACTGCACTGGGTTGACAAATACAGAAAGAATAAGTTAATGGCTTGTGATGGCCTTGGTGTTGCTAAACAGCTGAAGGTCAATTCAAAGCTGAAGTCCACACATTGAGTGTTGAAAATTCTAATGGGGTGGGAGGCAAGAGAGCCAAAGGGGTGAACCGAAATAAGAAAAGCCCACCCACACTCCACTCACGCACAGCTGGCCTTGCCACCCAGCTCTCCTGGCCTTGGGGCCGAGTTCATGAAGCCAGCAGCAAGTTCCCTTAGGACTATAAATACTGATAAAGATCACCAAGATCCTCGGCAGCTGCTGCAAGTTTCTAATATTAACAATGATGTTTTTCAAGCAGGGGCCTTTGTATTGTTCGATGTGATCAGCCTTGGATTGTGCTCCCAGGAAACACCTTTTTGGCACACGCTCATAGTCCCCACTGGGGCAGTTTGGAAACTTTTCTTCCCCCTCTGTCTCTGAGGAATCGTCTTTTCTTTCCCAAACTGCTTTCCACGGAGGGCCTGGTGCCCCATCAAACCATTTGCCTTCTCAAGGATCCTGTTCTAGAAATGATCCCTTCTCCCTTTTGCATTGAAAAGAGGCAGAGCTTCCCCCCTTCTCTCTACAAATATGTTCATTTACCTTTCTTACCTGCTAAGGGAGAAAAACTTCTTCCTCAGCTATGCTTGCTAACCCTACATTTCTATTCCCTTTCCTTTTTCTGTTTAACCACCTACTTCCCTAAAGAAACAAACTGGTTTCTGTCTTTTCCACCCTTATGTTGTTTTCCTGGCTGGCAAAAGCTCAACAAACTTACACCAAACACTGCATTAAGCACTGAAAATATACAGATAGTGAAAGAAAGCTCCTCCTCTTTTCTCCTCTCCTTGACCATGTTTTCTTCCCCTAAACCCCTCTGCTTTTTCTTTTAATGTCACCCTATTCTCACCAAGACACTCAGGCCCCAAACCTGAGAACTTTGCAAATTCATACTCTTCTATGCCCTCTCTGAGCAAGCTGCTACTCAAGCCTGTGGAACCTCAACTCCTTTTCTACCCATGTCCCAGTTCAGAACTTACCTGCATCTGCCACACATCTCCTTGGCTTAGCTCTCTCTTTCTATCTGTTTTGTATGGTGTTAGCCTCAACTCTATCATCCCTATCACTTACCACAGACCCTTTAGTAGGTCTTTGTTTCTTCCTGAGGTTCAAGTCCCCTCCCCCAACAAGGCCCTCCATCAGATGACCCTAAATCTCCTTGCCTACTACTGCCAAACACTGCTGTTCATGATCTTAAGCACCCTGCAATCCCGCCAGCTTTCTTGTTGGGTTGAAGGCTAGGTCTTATTTCTGCCTTGAGTTCCACTTCCTCCACCTTCCTTTCCCACTGGAAATTATGTCTGTCCTTCCAGGCCCAAGACTAACAATGATCAACTCCATAGGGCCTCTTCCCATTTTCTTCCTATGAGATACCAGGGGACTGTCTTTACATTTTTCTTGCACCACTGAATGTAAATGATCATATTCTGGAGCCCTGTATACTTCTGCTGGACTGTTGCTTCCTGCATGTGGCTGGGTAGTATGCATCCTGTAGCACGCTCTTTAGCTTCCCTCAATGCTCCCTGACATCACCCAACACTGGACTCTGAAATGAACACAATTTAGAAAACAGTTGCACATGCTGACTTGCATCTCTGGAACTAGCATTTTAAAAGCAGTGTCAGTAGTGGATCTATTTTTTTTCATGCTGGTACTGGAGCTTGAACTCAGAACCTCACTCTTGGCTTTTTTTTTTTTTTACTACTTCTGGCTTTTTGCTGGTTAGCTGGAGATAAGAGTCTCAAGGCTTTTCCTGCTTGGGCTGGCTTCAAACCCTGATCTTCAGATTTCAGCTTCCTGAGTAGCTAGGATTACAGCTGTGCCTGGTAACCAATTACGTGCATAATGTATTGTTTTGGTGACTGATTCAAACATTTTGCTTCAGAGGATGACTTTCAATAGTTAAAACTGAGATAAGGCAATTTTTCAAAAACTTTATATGAACTATTCAGTTCATATGTTCCTCCTCTTGGATGTGTGACATGTTGGTATCTTTAAGGAGGAAGTAAGGACTGCCAGCACAGATAAATAAAATATATAGCCATGTACTACAACCTTTAAAAGCCAAGCCCTTTGTGATGACTGCACTGCTAGCAATACAGAACTCTATGTTCTGATACTAGATGCATAATATTCAGAAACATTCATCCCGTTTGTTTCTATGTACTGATTTTTCCATCATTTTTGACTAAAACTGAGTTCAACCAAGAACTTGTCATTAGAATCAGATGGCAGTGGCTCAAGCCTGTAATCCTAGCTATGCAGGAGGCTGTGATCTGAGGGTCACAGTTCAAAGCTAGCCAAGGCAGAAAAGTCTGTGAGACTCTTATCTTCAATTAACTACCAAAGAACTAAAAGTGGAGCTATAGCTCAAGTGGAAGAGCACTAGCCTTGAGCACAAAAGCTCAGGGACAGTGTCCAAGCCCTGAGTTCAAGCCCCAGGAGCAACACATGTACACACATTAAAACAAACTGCCAGCTGGGCGCTGGTGGCTCACACCTGTAATCCTAGCTACTCAGGAGGCTGAGATCTGAGGATCAGGGTTCAAAACCAGCCCAGGCAGGAAAGTCCCCCTGAAACTCTTATCTTCAATTAACCCTCATTAAACCGGGAGTAGCACTGTGGCTCAAGTGGTAGAGTGCTAACCTTGAGCTGAACAGCTGAGGGACAGTGCCTAGGCCCAGAATTCAAGCCCCACGACCAACCGAAAAACGAACAAGCAAACAAAAAAAAAAAACCTGTCGTTATAAAACTGTCATGCAGAGGTTGGCATGTAGTTCAATGCTAGAGTCCTTGCTCATCTACCATGTGGGAGGTAGGCTCTTGCTTTGATCTCAAGCATTCTAAAACCAAACTACAAAAACCCTCCCATGCAGGAGTCAATCTTGCATAGAGGTAGGAGGATTACTGGCAATAGACAGTTACCACACAGCTATTCCATGACAAGGTGAGTTCCAACAGAGGCACCTGAAG
Source organism: Dipodomys ordii (assembly GCF_000151885.1). Taxonomy (NCBI): domain Eukaryota; kingdom Metazoa; phylum Chordata; class Mammalia; order Rodentia; family Heteromyidae; genus Dipodomys; species Dipodomys ordii. The sequence continues at coordinate 1,464,341 of NW_012267305.1, forward strand.
AGTCTAAAACCTAGATAAGAGATGAACTCTCTCTAGGGGTTCACACATGGCATGGAAAGAGCCTCAGATTGAGCAAGACATTGAAACATCAACATGTGCATGATGGGCATTACGGAGACACACAGGCTGTGGGTAATGGTAATAACAAAGTCCAATCTGAGAATGGACTCTGCAGGTCAGAGGAGTGCTGGGCAGTCCTACATGCTTACAGTGGGGGGAGGGTGAGCCATGAAGACTGTTTAAGAAGTTTTTTTGGGAGGTGACACGGTGACATGATTATATTTAAAATAAAAACAAAAGCCATGTAACTCCTCTTACAATAAAAAAAAATTTTAAAAAAAGCCACAGAAGCCACATACTGGCGACGTTGTATAGGATGAGTCAGAAGGGTAAGGAACTGAAAGTTTGGAAGCCTGGCTTAAACTAGGAAGCACAAGTAGAATTAGGGAGAAATAGTTGAGTTACTCAAAATTAGACCCATAGGACTTGGAACTGACACTCCTATGGGAGGCAGGACAGAAGAATAAAAACAAGTGACTTCAGATCATTTATCCCCAAGACTGCAGGACACAGAGGGCAGACAGTAGACTTCACGAACTGCAAGAAGTTAGCTTGTGATTCATATGGACCCCCAGAAGAAGGGAGATTACACCAGTTATGCTCATCCAAAGGCAATATCAAGGCTAGGTTTAAAAGTCACCTATTTACATCGCAGTGATACCTTCAGCTAAGACAATAACTTAAACCACAGAGGCCAACTCGGTAATGAGAAGAGAAGAAGGGCGAGAGTGAAACATTGAAAAAAATGTTTATTCTGAAAGAAAAGACAGTGATAATGGAGTCTCACAAGGGAAGAAACAAAAAACAAAAGACTTTCAAGAGGGCACCAGTGGCTCAAACCTATAACCCTAGCTAGTCAGAGGGCTGAGAGCTGAGGATCATAGTTCAAAGTCAGCCCTGGCAGAAAAAGCACAAGTGAAGCTGTAGTTCAAATGGTAGAGGACCAGTCTTGAGCAAAAAAAAAAATCTAAGAGACAGCTCCTAGGCTCTAAGTTCAAGCCTCATTACTGGCACATTGCCACACACACATACCCACAAGTTAATTCCAATTGATCAAAGATCTTAATGTAAAATCTGAAACATTGAAACTACACAGGAAAACACATAGAAAACTGTGAAATATATAGGCATAGGTAATTATTTTCTGAATAATTTGGATTCTTTCCAACTTCCCAGAAAAAAATGAAGAGCAAGAATAGACAAATGGGACTGCATTGAATTAAAAGGCTTCTGCACAGCAAAATAAATAATTATCAGAATCAAGAGAGAACCCACAAATGGAAGAAAAGATCCAGTTATTCAATGGAGAAAAGATTAATATCCAGAATATACAAAGAGCTAAAAAAAAAAAAAGCAGCGAAAGAACAAACAATCTGATTAACAAATGGGCAAATGAATTGAACAGACAGTTTTCACAAGGAGAAATACAAATGGCTAATAAATACATGAAACAATGTTCAATATCCTTTGTCATAAATAAAATGCAAATCAAAACTACAGTAAAAAGCCAATGCCTATGGCTCATGACTGTTATTCTAGCTACATGAGAGACTGAGATCTGAAGGATCATGGCTTGAGATCAGCAGGCAGAAAAGTTTGCTGATTTCCATCTCCAAAATAGTCGGCAAACAAGCAGGCTGGGAGTTGGCTTAAGCGATAAATCATTGGCTCATCTTAGTCAAAATGGTGGGAAAATGGAGATTTCATACACTTATTGGTGAAAATGTAAACCAGTAAGTGCAACCACTATGGAAAGCAGCATGAAGGCTCCTCAAAAAAACTAAAACTAGTTCTACCATACAACTCTGTCATAGCAAGTTTAGGCCTCCCAAAGGAATATAAATTAATTTGTAGGAAAGATATTTGCATAGCCATGCTTATTACAACTCTGTTCATAGCAGTCAAACTGGAATCAGCCAAATTGTACAACTGATGAATAAATAAAGACTTTATGATAACACACACATACACACATATACACAGCATGGACAATTACTCAGCCATAAAGAAAAATGGAATCATGCCATTTGCTGGTAAGTGAATTGAGCTAGAGATATTCACGCTGGGCCAGATAAGCCCAGCTCAAAAAGCCAAATGTCATATGTTTTCTCTCATTTGTGGATAATGATGATGATGATAGTAATGATGGTGATGATGGTGGTGGTGGTGGTGGTGGTGGTGGTGGTGCCAACAGTAATGGTAACGGAACATGAATGTAAAAGGGGGACTGTCTAAAAGAGGACCAGTGAGATGGGATATTGAGAGATTAAGGGGACAGAGGATGTTATGTTTGATAAAGGGGGTGGGAATGGGAATATGGTAGAAGAGTTGAATTTCTAGTAAGTTCACTCACTGTATGCATGTATGGAAATATCAAAATGGAACCCCCTCATATTACAAATGTATGCTAACTCAAAAGTTAAATAATAAAACAAGTGTGTGTGTATGTGTGTTTGTGTGTGTGCACGTGTGTACATGCTATACAGAATTATCTCTTTAATCTCTCTTTAGCAGGCTTTCACCTCTAAGTCTGAGATTCAACCAGAGAGGGAGGAAAATGGTAAAAAGATGCAGGCAAAGCACAGCTGGATAAAGGAAGACAAGACCAAGGAAGAATATGAAGATTAAACAGTGACATTCATGGAATGGTCTGGTTTAGGCATAGAGTCCAAGTGAACTTACTCTAGCAGTTTGGTGAAAAGAAAGGAAATGTTATTATATATAAAACCAGATCATTACTTGGACAAAGTCATATATTCTAAGTAATTTAGTGCCTAACCCAATATGCAAATATATATTACATGCTATCAAATGGTAACTGAAACCTCATTTTTAATCAAATAAATCTGTCCTATGGATCTTCTGCCTGCCATACATGTACAATATATTTGCATTTTAAAAATGTATTTGCTCAAATGGTATTTACATTCAGAAGATCTGTCCCATTTATAACTGGAGCCACAAAGGCCTGCTGTGCAGTACTCAGTGCCAAAGTGAAGACCATGAACTTTGGAAGGAGACCCCAGAGGACTGCACCAAGACATCCCATCTCCTCACTAGGACAGATGTTCTAAAGGGCACACTCAGGGCCAGAAAACACATGTCACCCTGTGTAATGTTCTCAGGCTTTGGGGCTCCTACCTGCCTCCTGATCTGACTAAGACTAACAGGAAAAGTCTACTGCCTCTCGGAATTATTACATCAGATATTAATAAGATTCCCCCCCCATACACATCACATAGGGAAATGCAGAGCTGTGAGTGAAGGAAAGAGAAGCCCACCCCAAACACAGTTTTTACACTTCTGACGCTTAGAAAAGTCTTAGAATTTACCAGACTGTGGGCCAGAGGAAAGGCATATTTCATGAGGCTCTCAAACATATCTCTTCTGCTGTGGCCTTCCTGTTTCAGTGCAAACCTCAGGTTTCTCAGATCCTAGAGACAAAGCAGAAATTGGACAGTTCAGTGTTCAAATAAAGTGATAATTAACAAGAATTCATCTGTTTGATTAAGGAAGAAGGCTCACTTACCTAAAAGGGCAATTAAACTAGACTACTAAGAAAATGACTTTGCTTTATATGGTATTTTGGGTCCGGTCATGGGGCCTGAATTCTGGGCCTGGGCGCTGTCCCTCAGCTCTTCAGCTCAAGGCTAGCACTCTACCACTTGAGCCACAGAGCCACTTCTGGCTTTTTTCTTTTTGCTTATGTGGTGCTGAGGAATCGAACCCAGGGCCTCATGCATGCAAGGCAAGCGCTCTACCACTGAGCCACCTTCCCAGCCCCTTTATATGGTATTTTGAAATGCCAGGTTGAAGAACACCTGAAAATATTCCCATTATAGACATGGTATAGTAAATGATAAGACAAGGCCACTAACACAAAGCCATTAACATTGAAATTATTTGATAGAAAGAAAAGAAAAATCCAACCTTGCCATGTACATCATTTACTGAGTCTGTATTCACTTGTTTTCAAGGTATGGTTAATTATCAATCAGTATTTCCACAATAAAATGCTTTAGGGGACCTGCTATCAAATATAATCTCTAATCTCAACATTGTTAAACATATCATTAAAATACAAGCATTCTCATCTTCAATGACTGGCATTTAACCTTTCATATTAGTCATGTAAGTATATTTTTACTATCCAACTTTACGTTCACAGTTTTATAAAAACCACTTTTAATTAACCAATATTAGTAATAAGTTTATTTCCAGGAACTGTAAATTAATGCACAGCACAAACCCAGAGTTTAAGGTAGTTTTCAAGACTAATAGACAAGAAAGGGGTGTGTGTGGGGGGGTATGTACTGGTACTGGAGCTTCAACTCAGGGCCTCAAACTCCCTCTTGGATTTTTTGCTCCAGGCTGGTCCTCTACCTCGAACTTCTGGCTTTTGCTGGTTAACTGAAGATAAGGATCCCATGGACTTTTCTGCCCAGGCTGGCTTCAAATTGTGATGCTCAGATCTCTGCCTCCTGAGTAGCTAAGATTACAGGCATGAGCTACCATCATCCAGTGACAAGAAAGCCTTTAAACAAAATCCAAATGGGAAAAGTTCCTGTAAATGCTGATTTGTATTAGATATAATAATATAATAGTTTTAGTTTCAAGGCTCGAAGATACGATTATTTTTAGATTGCCTCTTAAAACAAGCCGGTGAAAGCACATCATACTCTATCACAATTTCAATTCTCACCTCACAAAAATAAGCAATGGGCTAGACCCTGGGCTATCTCAGGAATGAGCCCTTCTGGATATCCTAATACTCATATTTTTCAAGGTGTTTTAAATTTGTCATCTTAATTCTTCAGTCTCAAGGAGTAGCAAAGGCTTTGCATTATCAAGGTATCACAAAAGGTAAAGGAAGTATGGACTAGGTTCTGAGACTGCTAATGAATGACCTGAGATTAGATGCATCTGTTGGGTCTAGCCTGCTCCAGAATTGTGCACAGGCTTGCACTTTTGATTTGTGAGGCTGAGAATGGAAGCCAAGGTCTCACATATGTTATGCAAGTGTTCTACCATTGAACTGTGCCTCCCACCCAGGCTTTCATTTCTAAAAGCAAGTAACTGAACCAAGTCCAACAACCAGTTTGCATCATGTCCCAAGAAACTGGGATGTCAGCTGTTGGTTAATGATGCAAACCAATAGTCAGATAAAGGGAAAAATAATTTCAATAGCAAGAGATATGTTGAAAATGGTTTGCAAGCAGCCACTGGCACAGTATTAGACAGCTTCAGACCTGTGCGAAAGCTTCCTCCTACCAGCCATGGGTCAGTGGTAGCTTGGCAAAATCATTCCCTTAACTAGATGGCCAGAAATTAAGACTATCTCCAATAAATAATTATTCTGCTCAGTGATTTAGACAAGTATTTTTCATGTGCCAAAGCACAAGTGATGCAAGAAACTTTGTACCATCCGATTCAGATGCAATTAAAGACAGAAAAGAATCATCTTTTCCTTGCCAACAAGAAAAATCGAAGTAGAAAAAGCAAATGACTCAGAGGTGGCAGATCACTAAATCTGTAACAGAAAAGGGAGCACACACTAACAGGTAAGTTGCATCTGGTTTTCTGAGTCATCATGGAAGGGCACTTGGGGAAGATCTTGTGGCACAAGGGTCTTGCGGTCAGAGTCTCACTTACTTATCAACTAGGCAGGTCCTATGGTGATGCTCAAAGCTGACTTACTGAGACACCATTTCTAAGGGAAAACACATTATCACTTCCAACTTCAAAATACCACTCTGTCTTTAAATAGAGTAAATGTGAGTGAGAAGGAGGAAAAAAAGAGAAGGCAGTATGATTTTGCTCTTCAAAAAGAAGCAAACACTAAATGGGCACCGGGGGCTGGTATGGGACCTACAGGGTAAGAATTTACGTTGCTGTTGCTGGAAAAGGTCCTCTGGGATTAACAACCACCATGTGAATGTTGCTCAGATTAGAATAAAAGCCAAAAGATGCTGAAGAGGGAAGAACAATGGGAAAAATTCAGCTCTATATTTTTTCAAAAGTGTCTCTTTCTAGAATTGGGCATTTTGGTATGGGGATAGTCTTCTGACACCTGTATCTGGAAAGCAGGTTTCCTTATGCAACAGCTTATTCTATTGTTTAGGAAATGCTTATGCCACTGTATATAGATCTGGACTTGCCACTGGTGAAGTCATCCTGGCAAAGCTACCTGAGTCTTGCAACCTAGGCTCCCCACCTCTAATATGTCCAACTTTCAGGATGGTGCAGAGGACCAAGTGCAAAGCATCTCTCATGTATCTAGATAGACACAGATGCCCAATAAACAGTTACTATAACAACTATTCCTTATATTTTTTCCCATTCATCATCCCCATACAAAATAGTAGACCAATATGTCTGAGAAATAACTGATCAGTTATTATTCGGTGACCACAGTGGCTCCATTATATGACAACTTTCTCCCCAGGCACCTTTGAAAATCCCAAATCATAAGGGAAGATCCATTTCTTTTTTTATTAGTAGTACTATAAATATTATTATTGTTATTTTCTAGGACCTTAGATGAACAAGATAACCTCGACTTTCTAAGCCCACATAAGCTTTCTAATAACATTTCACATGTAAGTGCCTTTTGATTTGTGCAGGAAAATACTGAATCTCTTACTTTACAAGTAATATCTAGACCATAGGCATTTTCTCCTCTACTTGACGCGCCTCCCATTTTTTCAATCCTTGAGATCACACCCAGAGGAACATCAAGTATGAGAGCAGAATCCTGTAATGGACAAAAATACAAAGGTCAGTATTTCTCTCAGTATCATGTAAACATCAAAAACATGTGAAAATAGTCATTGCTTTTGTTTTTTTTTAACCTTGGCCCTTTTACCACTTTTATGAACAAATATATGCTGGTGAGACCACACAAATAAGCAATCATGTAGACGGTCTAGTATGTAACCAAAAGGCATCCTCAAACACTTGTCATTGTGCATTTCCCCAGGAGATGAAACTAGGAAACTAGGAACATCACTTCAGGGCCCCAAGAAGCCACTCAGAGCCTGTTTCTATAGCCTGTCTTCCACAATGATCTGCCTTCTAGCTAAGTGAGTTCCTTCCCCATTCCTTCAAACACTTCATCTATAATCAGGTTATTTGTTTTGCTCAATGTACTACTTTTGCTTAGAATAACCTGTCTTTTCTAACTACCAAAATTCTCCCCACAGCTATATCCAGGGCTCAGCAAGCATCAAATCTAATGCAGCCTTGTTTCCCAATCAGATAAAGCAAAATTAATTACTTCCTCTGAAATTGCACAGTACTGAGTCACAGTTCTGTTACATCATTTGCTTCTCTCTGCTTTGTTAGAAGAAGATGACGTGTGTATTTCCCTGTTGTCCCAGGCTGGGGTGCACATCCCAGAGCAGAAAGGCCCAAATACACAGCAATGTTTCCTCAGAGCTGGCTAGCCAAGGCTGGCTTCAAAATGGTCCAGGAGACTACTGCCATGATGGAACCATCCCATAATCACTGCAGTTGCCAAATATGAACACCTTGTCGGTGTGAACACCTCCTGCCACAGAGGTTTTACATGCACACTCTCATTTATTTCTCAGTCCTTCCAGGTGAAAGGTGAAGAATCTCTATTTCCTCCAGAGGTAACCAAAGTTTTAAAAAGCTTCCGTAACATGTTTAGCAAATAAAGGGTGAGTCCAAGATTTCAAGGCAATGGGAACACACTAAAAGAGCCATGAAAATAGTTTCACCCTTTCAGCCCTTTGGCCCAAGGCTTCAGTCTAGCAATTTACAGCTAGCACTCAACAGGAGTACAAACCTATGCGCATGAAGACATGTCTGGAAAAATAAGCTTAAGTAGAAAAAAGCAACATGCAAAATACACATCAATTACAATAACCTAAAATATATATCTATATGAAAGGAGATATGAAGGGCTACATGATTTTTAAAGCAAACTATTAATAGATAACTTTTGACAATGAAGAATAAAAAATTTTAAGCTGAGCACTGGTGGCTCATGCCTGTAATCCTAGCTTCTCAGGAGGCTGAGGTCTGAGAATCGAGGTTTGAAGCTAGCCTGGGCAGAAAAGTCCCCATGAGACTCTTATCTCTAATTAACCACTTAAAAGCCAGAAGTAGTGCCATGGCTCAAGTGGTAGAGCACTAGCCTTGAGCATAAAGAAGCTCAGGGACAGTGCCCAGGCCCTGAAGTCAAACCCCACAACCACAACCACCACCACCAACAACAACAAAGAATAAAAAGTTTTCAAAGGTGATTGAATATTTTTTCTTTGAACATTTCCTCTTAGACAGTAAAGTATTTCCTAGCTAGAGCCCCATAATAATCCAGGCTATTCGGGAGGTGAATATTGGGAGGCTTATGGTTCAAAGCCAGCTCAGTCCAAAGTTTAAGACCCCAATATCAATCAATACCTGGATATGGTCATTTGAGTTTGTACATTTGGAGGATTGTAGTTCCAGGCCAATCAGAGCAAAACATTTTATGAGATTCCCCCATCTCAACAGATGGTATGTGTCTGTTGTCCCAGCTATGATGGGAAGTATAAAAACTGAAGTATCACAATCCAGGACCCTGAATCCCTGTTTCAAATATAACTAAAGCAAAAATGGCTGTAGGCAAGGCACAAAAACAAAAGAAACTATTATCCATTTCTTCATTATATACACACACACACACACACACACACACACACACACACACACACACACACACACACACACACACAGCTTAAGGGCTATCAAGAAATTGAAGAACCTGTAAGAATGTAGTGTATCCATACCAATGAACAGCACTCAACAACAAAAATGAAGGGATTAAGGATATTTGCTGCCTGGAAGAACTTCAATAAATAAAGTCAATTGCAAATGTCACATGCTGTAGGATCCTATCTATATAACATTCATTTTTTTGATTGGTTGGTTAGTTTATTTTGCTTGTTTTAGGGTTTTTTGTTGTTGTTGTTCTGGGGATTTGTGTTTGCTAGGCAGGTGCTCTACCACTTCAGCACACCTCCAGCTGCTCACTTAGCTTCTTGAGTCTGTTCTTTTATATGTTTCTGAGTAGTAAACAAATGGTGTCATTGTGCCTAGTTTTGTTTTTGTTTTTTTTACAAACTGCTTCTTTAGGGGGTCATACTGGGGTTTCAACTCAAGAGCCCTGTGCTTACTAGGCAAGTGCTCTATACTTGAGCTATGGTTCCAACCCTTTTTGCTTTAGTTATTTGGAGAATAGGGTGTTGTACTTTTATCCAGGTCTATCTGGACCCATGCTAACTATGCCTCCATGTAGCAGGAATGCCAAGCATGTAATACCACATAGTTGATCAGTTCAGATGGGTGTCTCTGTAACATTTTGCCTAGGTTGGCTTCAAACTATGATCTTGCTCATCTCTGCTTTTAAGTAGCTAGGATTATAGGAGTGATCCACTACACACATCTGATTGGTTGGTTCTTTGGCAGAGGGTCTCATTATGTACCCCCAGGCTTCTTGGAACTTACTATGTCATCTAGACTGGCTTTAAACTCACAATCCTCTCACCTCAGCCTCTAAGCGCTAGGATTACCAGCATGCTACACCACATGAGGCTATTTAATACTCTGGAAAATGACAAAATTGTAAAATACTTTGTACCCAGGCTGGCCCATTCTCAATCTTCTAGCTAGGATGACAGGGCGATGCACAGTGCCCAGCTAACTTCCTCATTCTCATAAAGCAATGTAGTTATTGGGAGGAGATGAGTGATAGATACATAAGACCTTTCTGTACTATTTACTCAAGTTACTGTGAGTTTGTAATTATGTCAAAATTAAAAGTCAAAAAGTTTTGGGCTGAGAAGTTGGCTCAGTGGTAGAGTGCTTGCCTCGAATGCATGAGGCCCTGGGTTTGATTTCTCAGTACCTCATAAGCAGAAAAAAGCCGGAAGTGGTGCTGTGGCTCAAGTGGTAGGGCACTAGCCTTGAGCTGAAGAGCTGAGGGACAGCACCCAGGCCCAGAGTTCAGCCCCCACAACAGACAAAAAAAAGTCAAAAAGTTTAAGTATAGTTATTATGAAGAAAAAAAAGGATACAAACTTTTAAAGTAGACCAAACTGGCTTAAATCTGAGTTTTGATATTTATTAGCTGGATGACTTTGGCAAGTTAGTACTATCTCTTGGCCACATTTACTTGCAAAGTAGGGATGATTAGAGCTAATGGATTTAAAGTACCTGGCATGATTCCTGGCAAGGATAGGCAAAAAAAATGCAAGTTATTATTATCACCATGATGTCAAAGAATATCTTAGTGCTTGCAGAAAGAAATTATGCTCTGTATATAAAATGAATCAGTAGGCTCTAGCAAGCACCTGATACATATTTCTGACTGTACCTAGAAAAGAGGCAGTTTAGCTACTGTTATGGGATAAGATATTTTACAATATGGCTAAAATCAAAATGTCCCCAAAACACTACTTAGGAACATTGTACATATGTAACTGGATGTTATAATGCCTTTACTTCTTACTACAGTCTAGTTATTAAAAAAATACTATCAGGCAGTATACCCTTATGCTTAGGTCACACTAAGATTTACGTGTGTTTGTGGACTGTAAGCATGTCAACCTTATATAAAATGCATAGACTGAACGCTATTTTTAAAAAGTCTGGTGTGCTAATATCTATACAGAAACAAGTTTTGGGGTTTTGTTTTTTAAAAGCTCAGGAGAATTGCTGTTCCCTGCTTCTATATAGAAGAAATTTTGTAAGTCGGACCATGCTGTCTGGCTAAGAAAGGGCCAGTAAGGAGAACCAGCCACTCCTGAGCAAAGGAACTCACAGTCTAATGAAGCTACCTGTCATGTTCTTCCTGAATGACATGTTCTAGATCTGATATCTCAGCAGGCCAAACAGGAAGACCCAGGAGCAGGAAAATTAGCCCAATCTTTGGAAACCTGAGTCATCATTAGCTGAATATCATTAAATATTGAAAGAGTCTCAAAGGTCTTTTCTAACTCCAAATTCTATGCCTCTAAGTATCTAAACTACCTGAAACAGAAATATGATAAACAAGTACAAACAATATCTTTAGTCTCTCTCACACACACATATATACTAAATATGGGGAATTTTACTGGGCACCAGGCCCCTGAAGAAAAGTGGCATGAAGCTCCCTGGGGTTCTCTGGGGAGGACAGCAGGGCTAGGCTCATGGTGAGAGAGATCCTTAGTGCTGGGATTACAGCTGTGGCCCACCATGCCTGACTAGTGATTTAGTTCTTTAGGCAGTGTTAACCAAACATTCTTGGATACTATTCAGCTCTATGGTTCTTTTGTTGACCTTCCATGGAACAGCATATCACATTAACTTTTACTCAGTAAGGGCAATTCTGTGGAGGACTAGGACAATGGAATCTGTGTGCTTTGCTGTCCTCTGGGTTTCCAGTGCACAGAACAGAACAGGACTTGAGGATCATGGTTCGAAGCCAGCGTGGACAGAAAAGTCTGTGAAAATCTCATCTACAACTAACCAGCAAAAAGCCAGAAGTAGAGCTGTGCCTCAAGTGGTAGAGCATCAGTGACTTGAGCAAAAAAGTTATGGAACAGCACTTTGGCCCTGGGTTTAAGCCCCAGCGTCAACACACAAGAAAAGGAAACTATCCAATATATTTATCATATTGCCAGCAGTCTTAAACTAGCACTAATTCTCCTGTTTACAGTAGCAATTATTCCTGGTGTAAAGGGGGAGGAGGGAACAGTGTTTATTTAGCTGTTAGTGGATCTAGATACATAATCTATTATAAATATTTCAAAATAATGTTTAAAGAGGGTGAGAATCAATGGTAGGGATGGGGTGGGGATAAACATGAGCTTTAGATGAAGAAAATGGCTGAGAGGTAAGAAAGCACAGGGCTGGATTAAGAGAAAGTGAGAGCAGCTCACAGGAGTCAGTGTATCATAGATACATAGGAGAGAGGGAGAGAGGCATGCTGGAAGAACCAGCCATGAACCTGTACCTCTGGCAGAGGCATCTGTAAAGACATAGAGAGTCCACAAGGAAGGGACTGAGAGACTGCAGGTATGTCTAGAGGGCTGGGGAGAGGCTAAAGGCAGGAAAGACACTGTGGAGACTGCAATGGTTAAGGATCAATGCTGGCCACAGAGAGTAGGGCAGCAAGACTGAAAGGATGGGCAACTGCAAGGAAGACAGTTATGAAAAGTGTCCCTAGGAGGAGAAATAAGAACACCAAGTGAAGGAATTGAGTGAGAAATAAAGAATTGAATAATTTGTTTTGCCTAAGTCTGGAGTGCTATGTAAGAAGTCAAGGGATGTAAAAGAAAGTCCATCCAAGTGCTAGTGGCTCACAACTGTAATCCTGAGTCCTCAGGAGGTTGAGACCTGAGGATCACTGTTCAAAGCCTGTCTAGGCAGACAAACCCATGAGACTCTTATCTCTAATTAACTACCAAAAAATCTAGAAGTAGAGTTGTGACTCAAGTGGTAGAATGCTAGCCTTGAGCAAAAAATGTTCAGGGACAGTGCCAGGCCCTGAATTCAAACCCGGGACCAGTAGACACAAAAAAGGCCAATACCAGGGGAATCAAAAGTGCAAGCATGGGTAGAGAATGCCTTTGCGTGCCCATCAATTGCCAGGCTCCAATGAAAATTATGAAAAATGGCTCAAGGAACCCTAAAGAGCTTGGTCAACAAAGGATACTCTCTTCAGAGAACTGATGGTCACAGCAGTTAGATGAAGCCAAGGGAAGTATGGAAAACAGAGCTGACACCTGGAAGCAACAGAAACTTCACAACGAAGACAGGGTAAAAGGAAGAGCAGGAGATGGACTGATCAGCCTCCTCTCTCAGAGAACGTGTTCCTTGCCAGGACCACCAGCAGACACCAAGAAATCCTTACTAGTTCTTGCTCGTTTGCCCACCATGGGTCTCTCCTTTCCTTCCTGAGATTCTTCTTCCCTCCTGACTTCTACCCACAGCCTGAATGTTCAACCAAGCCAAAGACATTTTCACCCAGGAGTTGTACAGTTCAAAGTTTATTTCTTCAACATACTTCTAGATATTTTGATGAATGGAAGCAGCTCTGATCACTCAAGCAAAGAAAAATGATAGGAACTGGTCTCAACTCTCCTGCAACTCCCTTAAACAGCCACCCAATCCTTTGGGAGGCTCCCATGCGGATTTCCTCTTTCCCATCTCCACCACAACTGTGTTAGGCTCTTCTTGCTTACCTGGAAAACTAAATCATCTCCTAGTGGGCCTCCAGTTTCCCCTCTCATTGATCTACCATCCTCACTGTAGCCAGCATACTCTCAGAAATGCATGGCTCATTTTCCATGAAACACAGACTGCTCACCTGTGCTTGTGGAGCTCTTGAGGCTGCTTTCTCCAACCTCAGCTTTTTCTGTCTCCACCATTCTCTCTATTCCTAATGATGCAGTTTCTGAAAGGCAGTCAGCCAGCTCAGTAGCGTGGTATGGACAGTGTCATGAAGAGATGGAAACCCTCTAGGGCTGTGTTTCTCCCTTCCTTACTGGATCCAAAGCAATGCTGGATGGCACTATGGAAGTGTTCTTCCTTCAGGACTGTCCCACATTAAAGGGAATCAAGTACCTACAGGAGCCCCTGCTATGTTCATATTATTAATGCCCACTCAGGCTCCTTAGCACCCTCAAGGTCAAGTGGTAGCTGTGGTATTCTGAGCACTACAAGCAATGCTGGAACCAGAGATGCCACGATTTTGTAGGGTCTATATTGGTCAAAACACAGAGGCTTAGGCCTCACTCTTTGCCCTCTCTAAGCAGCACCAAGAACACAGTATCCTGTCCTCTTCTGAAGTCATTCACTAAGTGCTTGTCTGGGAATGCTAACTATTGGGGGGGGGGAAGGTATGAAAAGGACTCAACATTTGTTAAGACCTCAGACATAGCAGCAAGCAAAACAGAATTCATTCATTCAATGCTGCTGGCTGTGTATCTTCAATGCACCAGGCTTCATTCTAAGAGCTGACACAACATTAGTGACAGATTAAACAGCAAACAAGATGAACCAGAAAAGAATAAAATCAGGAATAGTCACAAGTACTCAGAGAAAAACTGAACATGGAAGAAGGGTATTACAAGTATAGGTAAGGTGAGCATGGAAGAATTCAGTGTTAAATACAGACAGTAAGGCACAAAGACACACATTCAGGGATCCAAAAGATGAGTAGAAGGCTGAGGGAAGGCTCCAAAGAGGACATGGCTTTTAAGGTGGGTTTGGAAAGACAAAGAACAGCTTTTGAGAGGGTGTGACCACAGTGTGTTGGGGAGGAGAGAAGTGAGTTGGGCTAGAGACATTGGAAGGCTTTTATACCATACAAAGCTGAATAGGCAACAGAGAGCCAATAACAGTTTGGAACCGAGAAGCCAGCTGCAGCCTGGCTTTAAGGAGTGCAATTGTGAGGACAGCATCTTAGGAATCTAAGGATTTGCCCACTGTTCCTCAACTTCCACCCCAAATCACATTGCACACATCTGGACTACTCATTCCCACAGCAGTGATTACATACCTGAAACAGCTGTGCACTTCAAATGCCCCTGAGATGACACAGCTCTTTGTCAAATAGGCTTTTTTTTTGTATTTTTCAGTAAGATTCACAATGCCCATGTGTACGACTTTTAGCAATGAAACACTACGATGATTGTTTTGAGGCTCTTGAATAATCATTTAAACAGCATTCTTTATAGGAAGTTTTTGGCTATAGCCTCAGCTGTTTTTTTTAAATTCGTGTGTGTGTGTGTGTGTGTGTGTGTGTGTGTGCGTGTGCGTGTGCGTGTGTGTGTGTGTGTGTGTGTGTGTGTACTGGTCCTAGGGCTTGAACTAAGGGCCTGGAAACTCTCTCTCAGTTTTTCTGCTCAAGGCTGACACTCTATCACTTGAACCACCACTCCACTTCAGACTTTTTGTTTTGGTGGTTAATTGGAGATAAGAATCTCTTGGATTTGTCTACCTGGGCTGGCTTCTAACCATGATCTTCAGATCTCAGCCTCTTAAGTAGCTAAGATTATAGGCATGAGTCACCAACACCTACTTCCCTTTAGTCTTCTAAGGCAGATAAACATTTATTTCCATCATTGCTCATATCTCAGTCCATTCATTTACCTGCTTCTTTTTCTCTGCTCTTTCTCAATGTCAGAGTCAATGTCCCTCTTAAAATGTGGCACCCAGATTTGAAGCCAACACTTCAGTTCTTTAGTCTGGTCATCATATTATACTTCTGTGAATTCCTTTCACAGACACATTAACTTCTTAATCAGTCTTATCCAAATGCTGATTCAAAACAGCCTGGATCCCACATAAGACTAGTATCTTTCATCCTATATTAACTCATGTAATCTATGCTAAATTTTATATGATTAGCTTTGCCCCAGTTATATAGCCCAGTTAAGATGATAGCAGACCCAAACTCTGTCATCTAACACATTGGCTAGTCTGCTGTTTCTCACACAGTGGCCATGCATTGCATTATGAACTCTAGGGATGAAAGGCCCTGCATAGCAAAATGTTAGTGAACCCCCTTCTGAGCTAGTGTTAAGTCTTTGATATAAAGACTACACCCCAACTGGCAGGTACTAACACCATTCAACCCATGTGTCAGGGAGTGTTGTATATCTTGATTCCATAAAAACAATACATCGATAACACTCCCAATGGTTTCTCTCTTTCCTAGGTACTTAAATCATATGTTTAAAATAGTCAACTATAAGCAGTAGTTGTGGTCAAGTGACTAAGGTGATAAACTAGAATTTTTACCAGTTGTTGCCAAGGTTGGCATTCAGTTCACTGCTTTTAATTTCCAGAATCTTGTTTTCCATTCTGGGAAACTACAACATCCAGAACATGTATACATCTCCAATTTTAGAAGACTAAATTGATTCACATAAATGAAATGTCCAATCTCAGGCCTCTGTGGCCTGATCTACACCCACATCCCTATATGCAGATGCTACAGGAGGCATCAGGACAGTGGCTCCCATGGCTAAGGTAACAGGAGTAATAGCATTTTTCAGAATTATAACCAAAGAAAAAGATCAAAAGCTGCAATCTACTGTAGATTAGAACTATGCTAAAGAAATGGCTCACTATAAGCCAGTTCTCCCCAACAGTACCAAATCTCCTGTGTATATGTCCCCTAATTGGCTACAATTCTTCCACATACTGTGCGTTGCCTATTCCCATTTAGTCCATTCTCCCTCTGCCTAAAGTTCTACTTGTTTTCTTTGTCCTCCCGCTTCAGGTCAATGCTCCATCAAAGGAACATTCCTTGAAATGTGGAGACAAATATGTCATGGCCAAGTGTTGAAAAGAGTGGCAATAAACCATATCTCAGTCATCCTAGTCTCCCAGTGCTGGCTGGTGCTTTCTAGCTACACCTAGAAAGTTCTAAAATACTGGGCCTTAACCACTGTGATGTTTTAAAAACTGATGCAGTAGATTTGGGGTGTCTGTACTATATGCTGAGATGCCTAAGTGGTTCTTATTTGTGCTTGTTGTTATGAGCCAATATTTTGCACAAAACTAACTTTTCCACACTACGGAAGGCCTATAACTACCAGCCTCCCCTTGTACTATCCTGATTTCAAACTTGTTTTTCAATGTATTCTATTTCCTACCTAAAACAGGTGTTAGTGTTAAAGGAGTTTTGCATAAGCAAAAAATGAAGAGTTGAGAAGCAAATATATCCCCCAGGTTAATCTGATCCACAATCTTGCAAGGTAGCAGAGAAAACAGCTTAGCATTATCTTTAACAGTTAGGGTCATCTTTATGGACTTATATTCTACTTACCGTTTCCAAACTTCTTAAATAAAGACGATAATTTGTGATGTAAACTCTTCCCTTAATGGGGCCATTGAAAGGACATATGTAAATAACTTCTTTGTCTAGTGAGATAAAAAAAGGACCCTAAAATAATGGAAATATATACCAAGATACACAACAAATGGCACTAATTTAATATAAACTATTGGCTAAGAATATCTGTAATAACATCGCTGAAAAGGTTGAAAGCAAGCTTTGGCAATGCTTCCACATTACCAGGCTAGGTTGTGTCTGGGAAGTAGGAAACTACTGGGGCCATGTCAAATTCTGTCAATTTGCCCACAATACTGCCACTACCTGGGGCAAAGAACCAAGAGCTGGAGAACAAAAGTGAATGAGGGTACTTCTGCCATTATCCTCAGATGGCTACAAAAGTGAGTTTTTGAGCTACTTCAACTGGATGATGGCAATTCACATAGGGCAGTCTCATGAACTAGGTTGAGGGACTGAAGTTTGCAAACCCCAACTACACAAATATCACAATTTGGTTTTGTTTTTCAGACATGGCTGGCCTTGAACTTGTATCCTCCTGCCTCAGCCTCCCAAATACTGGTAACACTACATCCAGCTTTCACGATGTCTTTAGTAAATTAATGCCAGAATTAGGAATCTGTCTACATGCTACCTCTTTTAATAGTCTGGAGAAGAGTTTAGCTAGGTTTATTTCAAAGAGAAAAGGCCATCTTTAGTATAAACAAACATGAGAGACCTAACTCAGAAGTTGATAAGAAATACATGTTTCTGTTTATCTTTCAAGGATCTCCTTGACTGTATTGACCTTTAATTTTCCCAAATCATTTTGAAATCCATTTTTCCTCAGTTCCAAAAAGAAAATCACCAAGGAAGGCTACTTCATGCCAATTCCATTAATAACTATCTTGGTTAAGGTTTGGGCCCTGATATCCAGGACCAGGTATCATATATGAACACTACCAAAAGGAAAACATCTTTGCCCTTATCCAGAAATTGAGATAGATGTGTTTTAGTTTCAAAACCAGAATTATATGTGCAAGTCTGTAGACAAAGAATCATTTCCCATGGTTCTTCAGTGCATGGCTTACTAATTCACAAAGGTACCTTCATTTTAGAGTCTTCATCTAGTTATCACTGTGATTTAGCCATTTAAGGTAAAATCCTGGACCTTAAGTCAATAAATTGACTAAACAGTGGTTTCAGTGGTAAACTATTGGTTCCTGGGAGAGAAAGGTGCTGACTATAATGCGAAATTTGGATGCCTACGACATTAGCATGTTGCTCAGAGCTGACAGATGCCTCTGTATTCTAAGCCATGAAAGACTTGTCCCTTCCAAAGTCAACGTCTTCCTCCTAATACACACTTATCATGAAAAAGTAACACATCAAAATGTTACCTCGATATAACCGACTTCTATTTCTTGGTAAGTGAAATCTATTTTCAACCAATGTGGTCTCCTATTATCTCAAAGAGAAGACTGCTTAAGCTTTTAACTTTATCATTTTGAAGCATATGCTATAGAAACTCTAATATCATTGTGTTCTCAGAACATTAAACCATGCAGGTATATGTCACAGTAAGAGACTTTTTAAAGAGATAACCCATGTTTTACTAAATCATTCTTGGTACAAAGACAAGAACATCACTATCTATGAGCACAAAGCTCTTATAAAGAACTCATGGATCAGGAAAGACATGCAACCGGTTTTTGCTTGGGTTAAGGCTTCTAAACATACATGCCTGTTTGTCTCTGTGACTGGAACAGAGTAAGGGGAACTGAAGCCCTGTGATTTTGCTACACTCCTCCACTTTTGCAATCCAAGAATCAGAGAATCCTTACCAGTAATCAGCATTTCTCCAGGGAGTCGAGGAACAGTCTCACTGAGATCCTGATTACCTCCCTCACGAGACATCTGCAAACAAAGCAGAAGCATCACACAACATTCTTACAGGGTCTTAAAGCAGCCTGGAATGCTCTAAATAGAAATAGACAATTTTTTTGTCAGTAATGGGGCTTGAACTCAGGGCCTGGGCACTATCCCCGAGCTCTTTTGCTCAAGGCTAGTACTCTACCACTTTGAGCCACAGTGCCACTTCCAGTTTTTGACCAGTTAATTGGAAATTAGAGTCTCACAGACTTTCCTGCCAGGGCTGACTTCAAACCTTGATCCGCAGATCTCAGTCTCCTGAGTAGCTAGGATTATAGGCATGAACCACTGGCACTTGGCTTAGAAATATACCTTTAGATGAAAATATTAAAGAGAGATGTAGCAGTCAAGAAAATCAGCAAATACAAACCAAAAAAAAAAATTGGGGCTGTGGATGACGCTCCAACAATAGTTGTGTGGGTGCCTGCCATGTGTGTGGTCCCAGGTTGCATTCTTAGCACAAACAACAACAAAGCCACTAATCCCCCCCACCTTCCTGCCCCACCAAAATCCTGATCTGGTAGCAACAGCTGTTAGGTGTGTTCATTCTTAGTCTACATTCAAATAATGTTAGCATTCTTTTTAATAATATTCATTTTTAAACAATGCTTCTAAGCATTTTGAAGTTAGCATCTTTCAGGAAAATGATAAAATACAAATAGGGCACACACTCTATAGATACACTTATAGTGTGGCAATTTTCTTTTTTCATACTCAATATTCAGTCATATTTTTTGAAGAAGATGAAAATTTTACCATGTGCTGCTGGTGGCTCACAGCTGTAAATTTAGCTATTCAGAAGGCTAAGATCTGAGGAGTGCGGTTCAAGGTCAGCCTAGGCAGACAAATCTGAGAAACTCTTATCTACAATTAACCAGCAAAAAGCTGTAAGTGCACATGTGGCTCAAGAGGTAAAGCATTAGCCAGGATAATAAAGCTAAGGAATAGTCCCCAGGCCTTAAGTTCTAGTACCAGCACAATAAAAAATGGGTAACTTCAGTTCATGGGCCTTAACCAGAACAGTAAAGAATCTTATTATAATGTCAGAAAATAAGTGTTATAACATATTAGCAGTCTCATTTTACTATGATCCCTCCTTGTCTTTCCCAAGAGCCTTATTCTAGATAAGAGAAAGGGTGGTCCCTTGGAGAACCTTTGAGCTGCTCAGGGTCTTAGGAGCCATTTGTAACAAATTTTCCAGTGACTTTACAGGTATTCCAAGGCATACGTCTTACCCAATCACTTCAGTTCTGCCAGGTAGGCAAAGTATTAGCCACTAAAACACATGCGGTGGTGCATGCCTGTAACTCCAGCACACAAAGGCTAAAGCAAGAGGATCATGAGCTCCAGGTTAGCCTGAGCTACACTGTGAGACCATTTCAAAGAAAGAAACAAACAAATCCCTCACAGGTGAGTTCTGAGACTTCAGTTGCTATGGTAACTTGGTTGCCCAGCAAAGACATCTTTCAAGTTATTCAAGCCGCCGGGTGATATCAATGATGGGCTATGCGCCTCACTTATGGCATATAAGCCACATCATGGACACCTGTTTGGGCAAAAGATTTTTTTTTTTGCCACTAAGTTTCATTCCATTTCGGAGTTGCTTTCTAAAATCTCATGGCAATCATTTCATGAGTAAATTCTGCTGGAAATAAAAATATTACCTGAAATAAAATGCACCAACATGCACTTGTGAATTACTAAGTGTTGTGCACATGGAAAGATTTATTTTACAATAAGAGATATGCTAATTGTATACTTAGGTGAGATATAAGCTATCAAAAAGGGATATCAACAAAGAATGTTGGATTTTTAATCTCTTTATCTTTTTTATTCAGATCCAATCATAAAATTCCTAGTTAATTTTGAATATTCTTTTGAGACTCAGCCTAGGCTGGCTTCATACTCATAATCTTCTTGCCTCATTCTCCTAATGCTGGGATTACAGGTGCACAATTCTCCGTAATTTTTTTGCAAGTTTAACTAAGGGGCCAAAACAAATTGTTCCCAGGCAGAAATACCTACCTCCAGGAGAAGCAAAACCACACACCTTATATAAATGGTAAGACTGGAAAGAAATGATAATCCCTTAATACTGCCTCTAATTATGTTATATGTGGTTCAGTCAGGAGGAAAAAAAAACACATATTAACCCCAAATAAGAATGTCAATGTCTGAGTAGCACAGGGCACATGGCTTGATAGCAGAGTAGCATTACATAGTGACTTACAATTGTTTGCAAACTGGTCGCCAGTGGCTTATGCCTGTAATCCTGGAGGCTGAGATCTGAAGATCACAGTTCAAAACCAGCCCAGGCAAGAAAGTCTGTGATACTCTTATCTTTAATTAACCACCAAAAAACTGGAAGTGGTGTTGTGGCTTAAGTGGTGCAGCCTTGCGCTGAAGAGCTCAGGGACAGTGCCCAGGCCCAGAGTTCAAAATCCATGACTGACAAAAAAAAATTTGTTTGCAGGCTTGAAGTTACTCTTAGGTTTAGAACTGACTGTTGTATCACAAATACCTTTTAAAAAAAGATAAAAAATACTTCTATAATCTTGGAATGAGGAAGGTCCTTGTAGACACCCTAAACAGAAAACATAAGGAAAACATTGACAGTTGTGATTACATTTTAAAAAATGTGAAAGTTAAGCATGGTGGTAATATGCCTATACACCCAGTACTTTGAGGACTGATGCAATAGGATCACAAGTTCCAGACCAGCTCAGACTACAGTATAGCAAGACACTGTCTCTAACAAAACAGAACAGAAAATATCTCTAAACTTCTATATATTAAAACTAAACCTTTATAAATAAATTTCAAAAGTCTGACAATAAACTAGAAAGAAGAATTATTACATTATAGAATTAAGGGAAGAAAGGGGGAAGGGAAGAAAAGTGATAGGCAGAGGGTGAATAATTTTGTAATACATTGCATATATATGAAAATAGAACAGAGAAAATGGATGCTGTTGATCAATGGTAGGTGGGTGGGGAAAAGCAGACAGATTGTTGAGGGGTGGGTTAATTGTGAAAATACCACACAGAGAGGTTATGCAACGTAAAAATTTTACCATGAAACCTGTGGACATTTTGGGGAGAAATGGGAGAGAGCGATAGATATGATAACATTTACTGAAATACATTATAAAACGTGTGAAAATGAAATACCCCCCTATTAACCACTGGAAGTTAATAAGATATGTAAGCAAGAGTTAATTATCATGATATAAACAACACTTATTAATCAATAAGAATCTTCTCCAAACAGCCAAAAGGCAAACAGGCAAAAGACATAGTCACTTCACAAAAGAAACAGGAATGGACAATAAAACGCTTTAATAATAAAAGGTCAGCCCTGTCAGCAATCAAGAAATAAAATGAAAAGGCATCCTCTCTGGTTGCTTGAGTATCTGCACATGCTTCTGGGTAGGAACATAAATTAACCTTTCCAGTGAAGAATGTTAAAGCCTTACGGGTCCATGAATAAAAATTTACTTTAAATTTATCTCTTCCTTTCAATATATGTTACAAAATCTCCCTCGAATTGCACACTTTTCCTGGGGCTACTGGGAAATCATTTTCTGTTAAAGTTGTATTTGTTGTGGACATGTAACTCTTTTGTCATCATAATTAGAAAACAATGCCTCTGGGTGCTGGTAGCTCATACTGGCAATCCCAGCTACTCAGGAGTCTGAGATCTGAGGATTGTGATTCAAAGCCAGCCTGGGCAGCTAAGTCCCTGAGACTCCATCTCCAATAAACTGCTCAGAACAGGCCAGAAGTGGCGCTGTGGCTCAAGTAATAGAGCACTAGCCTTGAGCAGAAGCAGCTCAGAAACAGCATCTTGGCCCTGAGTTCAAGCCTAAGGATGAGAAAACAAACAAACAACAAAAAACTAATATTTAGGAAGGTACAGCAGACTGCTCAGGGAGCCCTGGCCTTCCAATGTGCCCTTTAGAAAGCTTTTCAAGGCAGAGGACTGATACTTGGAATGTAAGATCTGGTGGCAATTTTTGACACCCAGGTTCTGCAACACGAAGCTTCATAAGCAACTCAAGGGCAGAGATGGGAGGAAGGGAATGGGAGAGACAGACGGAATAGCTTACACTAAGCAAAAGGAAAGAAATGTACTTATCACCCGAAGTGGAAAAAATAACTGTGGCATCAAAGTTTGTAGAGACCATAAGCATTATAGACCATGATAATGACAATGTGCCTTGTGAAGGTTAAAATGTGGTTGTGACTTTAACTAAGTATCACTATCCCACAATACTGTGAACTTTGTAAAACTGATGTTAATCACTTAATCTCAATAAAGAAAAAAAAAGGATTTACAGAGACCAAATACACCGAACACCTATAAGGTTGTATCTAATATATATATGTAGTTAAAGTAAGTCAACAAATTATGAAAATCATAATAATTAAAAAATACAGTGACTACTTAATATTCAAATATAAAGAGACAGAAATGAAGCAGGGAATGAAGAAGGGGTGAAAGGAGAAAGATAGGAAGACAGACAGAGAGGGAGAGATATAAATCTGAAAACTCAACTTACTCTCTTAATAGATTCATTCTCCAAGGAGTGTGAATTATACTTGGAAGTTGATGCAGCAGCCATACTGGAAACCCTACCAAGGAAGACAAAATACTACATTAACTAGATATATATTACAACTTCCATATGTGATACCAAAGATTTTTCAATTTTATCTGGCAATGACCAATCTAACTTCATAGGCCCTGCCTATGGGATGAGAAATATGAAGAACCAAGCAGAACAAGGTACTATGAGAAAGAATTCCAATAGGAAAGTAACCACTGACCTGATTTCTATCACCATATGCTAGCTTATGTTTCATATAAATGAAGTCATATGCCATATTTGCTTTAGTGTTTATTTTTGTTAGGATAGTGATTTTGAGATGCATCCAGGCTTTTGCATGTGTCACCAATTTCTTTTTATTTCTGCAAAGAATTCTATTATAAGGAATACAACACATTTTGTTTATTCACTTATTGATGGGCATTTAGATTATTTTCACGTTATGGCAAATGAGTATAACGTTCACTGTGGAAAAATGTCAATTCTCATGAATAAATGCTGAGGAGTTGGGAAAATAGTTCAGGAAAACAGCATTCAGATGTTGTCTTTATCACATTCTTACCTTAAGGGCTGGTAGAAACCAGAGATGTGTCTAACTTAGCTATACATTCCAAGAGTTTTACATAACAGTCAAGAAGATATAAGGTCAGATACAGAGGTTGATAATAAATGACTAGTAAGAGTCATGAGTGTCATGTGCTGGTGACTCATGACTGTAACCCGAGTTATTTAGAAGGCTGAGAGCAGAAGATCATGGTTCAAAGTCAGCCCAGGCAGACAAATCCTATGTCTAATTAATCAGCAAAAAGCCAGTAATGTTAGCTATGGTTCACATGGAAGAGTACTGGCCTTAAACAAAGAAAGCTACCGCCCAGAGTTCAAGCCTCAGTACTGGTACACACACACACACACACACACACACACACACACGGTCAGGTGTTGTGGTCTAAATCTGTAATTCTAGCACTAGAAACATAGTAGGAGGATCTTGTGTTCAAACACAGAACGTGTCTCAAAAATACAAACAGAAAAACAAAAGGCAAATGGTTCAGTAAACACATAGAAGGAAACTCAGAAAACACAATATTCTGGAATTTTATTGGTAACACTCAAGTTGTCATCTAAAAAAACCTTCAATGTTTATCAATGTGCAATAGTTCCCAAATTTTCATTGTTTTCGATCTTAAAAGATAATTTACAGGCAGCCAAGCAGAATGACAGAACTGTGGACAATTTAACCTGTGTACTATTTTCCCCTTCAAGATTTTTGCTTTTTCCAAATTAAGGCAATTCAATGTGGCATGGATTGACTGAAATCAAATTAACAAGCTCTGATTTGGTAAGTATTTCCTTGGGAAAATATCTATTTCATTTAAATTATGCATATTCCTCACAATTCAGACATAAATGAAAACAGATTCAGAACACACACAAAGCAGTTTTAATGCAGATCTTCATTTAGACTTGTGAAAATTATAGCAACAATAGGAAATTATGTAATCTCAGGTTATTTTTAAATCAAAATTAATGATAGCTATGAAGTCAGTAGGAGGCAAACTATATCTAATTCGACAAAGTTTCTCTGATAGTCACAGAATCCTTCTGGCAGGTTGCATTAAAAGAACAGTTACTCTTGGAAATGGAGGTGTGGCTCACATGGTAGAGTGCCAGCCTTGAGAAAAGAAGCCGACCAAGAGCATGAGATCCTGAGTTGAAAGCCCTAGTACCAACACAAGTATGCATGCATGCACACGTGTGCACACACACACACACACACAATTATTCTCTTAAAAACACATCTTGAAGAATATCAACATATTTTGGAATAAAACCTAATAATTTGATAGCTTCACAGTGCTGGTCACTGTTATTAAGAAAAACCTGAGGGCCAGGCACCAGTGGCTCACACCTGTAATCTTAGCTACTCAGGAGGCTGAGATGTGAGAATCGTGGTTCAAGGCAGGAAAGAGCATGAGACTCTTTTCTCTAATTAACTACCAAAAAGCTGGAAGTGGAGTTGTGGCTCAAGTGGTAGAGTGCCAACCTTGAGCCAAAAGGGTGAGGGTCAGTGCTCAGGATCTGATTTCAAGTCCCAGTACAAGTACAAACAACAACAACAACAACAACAACAAAAAGGCCTGAGACATGTGACAGCATTCAAATAAGGGCAACCACCAGGACGAAGCAATGAGGGCAAACTTACAAGATTTGAATTGTCAACTGCCCCCATAAGAGGTCAGCTCCACAAAGGGAAGGCTTATGACCATTTGGTTCATGGTTGTATCCTGGCACATATGGCAGTCTTGTATATGTGTGTGTGTGAGAGAGAGAGAGAAGCGGGGGGGGGGGGGAGAGCATACTGATGCATGAACTCCCAGGCATCCCTCATGCTGTCACCTAACTTATCAGCTCACGGCTAGCACTCTACCACTTGAGTCACATGTCCACTTTTGGCTTTTTTGCTGATTAACTGGAGAAATAAGAGTCTCACAGTCCTTCCTGCTCAAGTTGGCTTTGAACCTCAATCCTCAGATCTCAGCTTCCTAAGTAGCTAGGGGAGGGAGACAGCAGATAGGGAGGGAGGGAGGGAGGGAGAGGAGAAAGAATGAAAAAAGACAGAAAAGAATCAACCCTTGGGGATTGGAGATGTGGCTCAGCTGGTAGAGTGCCAGCCAATGAGCAAAAGCATCAGGTACTGACTGAGTCTCAAACCAAAAGAAAGAAAGAAAGAGAGGAGATGACAGCGGCCTGGATTCCCAGCTACTGAGAGGTGGAAATTAGGAGGATTGTGGTTCCAGGCCAACACAGGCAAAACAACTTCAGGATATCCCGTCTCAACAGAAAAAGGCTGGGTGTGGTAGTACATGCTTGCCATTCTAGTTATAGCAAAATCTATTTATGAATAGGAGGATCACAATCTACGCTGGCCTGAGCATAAAAAGAAGTTTATTTGGACAAATGCCCTTTTAGTTTATAAAGCATTTCATCCCAAACCTTAACGATCAAGCTCTAATTCTTTTTATTTAAAAACTATTGATTGTTTTGCTACTTTGGTTTTAAAGCAGAAATTGAAACTTAATTTCCTATATATATGCTAATTAGGAACTCTAAACAAACATAGATGTCTATCATTTTTTACCACACCCCCCCAAAAAATACCTTTGTAATGACAAACCTAATTTTCTCCTGTTACAAAGATGACAAGACCCTGGGCCCTATGTCTCCTAACACGGGTGTGTCCTTTCCATGTGTTTGTGAGGTTTTTGTTTGTTTGTTTGTGAGGTTTTCTATTGGTGGTGGTGGTGGTGTTCCTCGAATTTCAACTCCAAGTCCCATGCTTGCTAAGCAGGCATGCTACCACTGAGTCACATCTCCGACCTTGTTTTTCACTGTTTTTTTTAAAATAAGTTTTTTATTGTGAAAATACTGTACAGAGGGTTTACAGTTACATGAGCAAGGTAATGAGTACATTTCTTATCAAGCATTGTTGCCTCCTCCTTTGATTTTCCCCTACCATCCTGTCCCTCCCACCTCCTCAACTACATCCTCACCCCCCTCCCCCACCCTCACCCCCACCTAATTTGTAAAGTTTGATTTTCGACATAGTGTTTTGTACATCTCATTGTTGCAATGGATCAATCTGTATCCCTATTTAAACAATTTGTTTTTTCCCTTCCCCTCCCCAAATTATACCAACATCAAATACAGTGAAAACAGGGGTTACACCATGGAGGAGGGACATACAAAGCAACAAAAAAAATCACATGGTACCTTATAAATATCAGCACAACTATGTTTATTGCAGCATTATTTACCATAGCTAAGATATGGAACCAATCCAGATACCCCTTAGTAGATGAAAGGATCAAGAAAATGTGGTATATGTACACAATGGAATTCTATGTCTCCATCAGAAAGAATGACATTGCCCCATTTGTTAGGAAATGGAAAGACTTGGAAAAAATTATATTAAGCGAAGTAAGCCAGGCCCAAAGAAACATAGGCCCCATGGTTTCCCTTATTTGCAATAACTAGTATATGTCTGGGACAAGCAGAAAAACTCAGATAAGATGATATTAAGCAAAATGAACCTCAAGATAGGGACACAAGTGGTTTTTTCTTCCTTGCTATTGTCATTTTCACTGGTTATTTTTGAGCCAAAATATATGCTTGGACTACGATCCATACATCTTAGGCTTTGTTTGCCTGGGCTGGAAAGAAACCTCCCTCCTCCCTATCTCAGCTGTAGCTTGCATGATAGGTACATGCCACTCCACCTAGCAATGGGTTGAGAAGGGATCACCTGAACTTATTTTGCCCCATCTGGCCTCATGCCACAATCTTCCCATTTCTCAGCCTCCTAAGTAGCGAGAATTTCGGGTGTGAGTCACCAGTCAATAGCCCTAGCTGGGTTTTTTTTTTAACCTTTCCAAGTTGTCTGAAAGAAACCATCAGAGCTATGTGCAGATGATCGTATAAAATAATATTCTATGAAATGAGCTCCAAGAAAAGGAGACAAGAGACATTTTTAGTTGCCATTGCTGTTTTTGTTTTCTTTTCTCATTTGTTAGTTTGCTTGTATCTGAGAGGGTATGGAAGGGCACATAAAAGGTGGAACAAGGGTGAACAAATACAACAGTAATACTTACTAGACACTATGTAGAAAATGAACTAAATATCTTGTGGGTGAGGACGGGAGGGAAAAACCGGGAGAGAGCAATGGAAGGGGAGACCTGGTTCAAGAAGAATTGTATTCATTACTCATTACCTGATCATGTAACTATCACTCCTCTGTATACCAACTCTACAATGACAATTAAAAATAAATAAAAGAGGAAAAGAAAAGAAACCAAGTCAGGTATCTTACAATAGTCCCAAATTTACCAAAGAGGACAGATAAGGACACATGCATGTTAAGAGAACTCAACTCGCCAAGCTAATCAACCTTTGGGGTTTCTTCCCTTCAAATAAAAGTACATACTAAACATATAGTTCCTAAGTATTGCATATGGTATTACTGAGTAGACTATAAGTCACAACATGGCTTCGTTGTCTATAATTGTTGACAACCTCAACAGGCCTGCCTTTCCATCCTGACCTGTTTGTCCCTTCTTCTAACACTTAGCACCTTTCAGATAACAATTGTTGTTCCTATTTATCTACCTCACTGAGATACTAATGAGAGCCCCCATTAGAATACAAGGATACAAGTCTCATGTATTACAATTCTAATTTTCCTTACTGCTACATTTACAATATCTACAATAGTGCCTGGCACCTAATAGGTATTTGTTGAATGAACTGGGAATAAAGGCCTAGAAAAGGAACTTGAAAACCATTTGCTTAATATTTCATTTGAGTCAGGAATTCATGCAGGCTTAAATTAAAAAGAAACAACCAACACTTTGGCTAATCAAAATGTTCCACGCATAACAGCTCTGGACAGCAGACTCAGCTTTAACTTCTATCACTTTGAAACAATGTACACCGAACACCTAGAAAAAGATTATCCTCCACCTCAGACTATTCCCACAGAGAAAAGATTTTAAGGTACAAAATCTTCCTCTTAGCCTTCATCCTTCTGTCAAACTAAGAAGCTGTTCTCATCAGTCATCCGTGACTCACATCTGTAATCCTAGCTACACAGGAGGCTGAGATCTAAGAATCATCACAGTTCAAAGCAAGTCTAGGCAGGAAAGTTAATGAGACTCTTATCTCCAATTAACCACCCAAAAGCTGGAAGTGGAGCTGTAGATCAAGTAGAAGAGCACTAGCCTTAAGCCAAAAAGCTAAGGGAGAGAACCCAGGCCTTGAGTTCAAGCCCCAGGACCAGCAAAAAAGAGGTGGGAGATAGGGGTAAGGGGAAGAAGAAAAGAAGGGAAGGAGGGAAGGAAAGAGGGAAGAAATGAGAGAAAAAGAGAGAGGAAATAAAGAAAGAAAGAAAGTGTTTTTACCTTTCTATTGGATATGAAAAACCTATTATGCAAAACTCTTGGAACAGCCATAAACAGATGGGGACCACATAAACCCTTCCTTTGAATATCTGAAAGCATTAGAATTAGACAGCAATTTTGACCTCTACCTCACAAGGCCTTTTTAGCAATGTCTAAACACAGAGAGCTCTAGTTCTCAGTCACCTAACAAGAGATCACTAGCCCTTGCTGCAAGAGGCACGCAGGTTTTCTCTTTCCATCCTCCTGACAGTAGTGTATGACTTTGCCTTGGCATCTAAATAACACGTTCTTCCTCTGGAGGATCCAGACGGCTGTGGATACCTGCCCAATATTAAATACTGATTTCTAACTTGCCAGAAAACAAGAGGTTAGGACCTAGTATTCTCTAAATTCAGAACTATGCTCTTTGCAAGGATGGTCTCCTGACTTGGGATTCTTTTGAGGAAAAACAAAAACAAATCCCAAGAATGTAGGACTGCAGCGCTCAATACTATTACACTAAATGTTTCCTGAGTTACAAAACAAACTTCAGGACAGCATCTTTTGATAGCTTGAAATGAATATCATAGATATGATAAACCTAAACACAGTAAAAAAAATTAATATACTGCCACAATCGCGTTATAAAAGAGAAATAAAAGGACAGTGGTTTTAATACAAGCCAGCCACCATTCCCACTTTAGCCTCTAGGGGGAGTATCACCCTAATAAGGATCACTCTGAGAAAGGTCTCTTCAGGACCTGCAGTGCCAGTAAATAGCAGGACTTACGAGATTCAATTTATTTTGACTGAACAAAAAAGAAATGTTCAACATCGCAGCCATTTTGAGACTATGAACACTATCAATTTAGTGTTTCCATTTGCTTACTTGAGGAGGGAGGGGTGCTCCACTCACATGAAAATATGACTTGCAAAACAGGAATATATCTCATTTTTCCTTTGAACATAGCATTGGCAAAGTATTCCTGCACAGAGCGATGTGATAAATACTGTAGGCTCTCAGGGTTACACATCACTGAAGCAGGGTGCAGAAATGAATCCAGGGCTGTACTCCAACCAAATTTGATTTATACAATCAGCCTGTCACTCCTGCTTTCTGTGTGTGTGTGTGTGTGTGTGTGTGTGTGTGTGTGTGTGTGTGTGTGTG